>NC_049203.1:6526680-6681680 GCF_013347855.1 Anguilla anguilla
ACCTGCCTCCACGAGCCGGCAGAAACAATTATTTACTTTTTTTGGTTCTTGTTTTTTTTCTGTTTTTGACGGAGAGCAACACATTTTTTATTTTGCTCAGCAACAGGCCACAGAGACTACTACTGTCTGACAGTACTGTAGTTCATCTCATGCCCTTCAAGTCCCAGTGTAAATTAACAAAGCCGCTCCCCTCATGCACAAAAGTACTAAACTAACAATCAAAAACCAAAGAGGAACTCAGAAATTGCCTGACGAAAAAAGAAAGAAAAAACGTTAAAGCAGCAGTACATCCGATTACAATAACAATAAAATAAAATAAAAATAAAAACCATTACAGCCAGGATAATGGCAGTCTTGAAGCCTCACTATCGCTGCTTACAGACGCTGTTACTGTTAGCGGCGTTTCTGCCAGAAACAGACACGTCCGGAGAAGAAAGGATCGGTGTTCATAAAACGCAGTGAGGCAGTGAGGCAGTGGCTGTGGCACGACGCTCCTCATCGTCGCCCCAGTGATTCACGCGCTCCAGCATCGACGGAGACGGATGTGCAAAAGGGAAGACTGGGGGGTCGAGAGGGGCAGTCAGACCGACGGAGTGTTGTAAAAAAAAAAAAAAGAGGACCGTTGCCATGACGGCGGTGCTCTCGTGGTCCGATCGAGAGGGTGGGGGCCCACGGCTCCATCAAACGCCACGGACTGATTCACAACGCCACTGCAGAGGACCTCTAAACCAACACCCCTGCCTTATTTGCCACATTCAGAGATATATTTACCACACAGGTATTCCCAGCTGCTGTCTGTCTGTCTGTCTGTCTGTCTGTCTGTCTGCCTGTCTGTATGTCTTCCTGCTTTGTGAGGGCTCCAGTGGGGGCCTGTGCTGTTGCACTGGCTGTGGGTGCAATGTCTGTTACTGCCCACCGTCTGCTACCGTAATAAATATTCATGAACGGGAGAAGAGCATATCAGAGCCCCTTTCTAGCTTCAGCAGTCTCAGAGAGAGAATTTTCCAAATCAAACATCAAACACGTCCAGCTGAAAATCCCTTTGGTAAACAGACCCCGTGCTGTGGAGCGATGGGATTACGTATGTATTATTTTTTTTCTTCCATGTTGACTGTTGTGCTTTTCCATTGATTCAGGACGAGCGGTGTTCTGGAAACGCTCTCCTGGCAGGTCTTCCAGTGTGGACTGAGACAGCAGCCTGGTGGAGCAGCCATTGGCTGGGTGAGTAAGACTCGCTGTCAGCGTGAAATGGGGCAGGAGGCCAATGAAAACACAGAGGACGTGGACCAATCGATGTGATCCGTATATTCCTTCACCCAATCACCAAACAGGACTGAAGTGCTAACGTCTACAGTGTGGCGTCTCCAAAGTTTACCGTTTAAAGTACATCAGACTCTTTGCATTGGTGCAAATGACAAATCTCAATAAATCGTTATGAAGACCTTTAAGATGGCTACTCGTTAAAAAAAAAGAAGTACTTGAGAAGGAAATGTCCAAGATGGGCAGGGGCAAACCCTTTCTTTCAGTCTCAACATTTTGGGGACGGTCTCTGTGTCTCTCCAGGGCGAAACTTTGCTATAAAGTGCGCGCCAGGTGTCCTTCAGAGCTCAGAGGATTAGCCACGGTGCGAACTTTCAAAAACGTCCCTCTGACGCCTCTTACCAGGGTACACACCTGACCCCCCCCCCCCCCCAGGCACAGACAGATCACCACTCCCAAGGCCCTTTGGAGCGAATATACAGGACAACATGCACGGCAGAGATACTGAGCTCTATCTGCAGCTCCTCTTGGCCCAGACCTCAGGAGTGAGCGAGAACCACTGAGATGGAAAACAAGGCGACTCGCTGTGTGTGTGTGTGTGCGTGTGTGTGTTTGGGGGGGGTTGAAATCTAATGCATTTCGGCACAACGGGGGGGGGGATTTCTGCAGCTGAGGTACCCATAGCTGGGTGGCAGCAGTGATTTTCATGTCTTGGTATTCTAGCGGGTGTGTGTGTGTATATGTGTGTGTGTGTGTGTGTGTGCGTGTGATAAAAACCGCTTTTGTTCCACCTGAATGAAGCAGGAAGCAGCAACGCAGAAAATGTCTTCCTTTGTAAGCACAGTGGAAACAGTGGGATGTTGGGAAGTTCCCGGGGGCGAAAATACAGGAGACACGTTAAAAGAGAAAGAGAAAGAGAGAGAGAGAAACTGCTTTCACAAGAAGGCAGACTCAAACCAGGACATCTAACACAGAGTGAGCCTGCACAGTAGAACCCTGATTACCTCGCACAAAACCACAAAATAAAAAATGTTCAGCGTAAAATGAACTCTGATAACAAGCTTAAAACTCGAAGAGGGTACACAGTGTTCCCGCTGGACACGTATAAACACTCCTGGAATTGATTTAACAGTCGGAATTTTTAGCTGTGCGCATTTGATATTGTAAAGGTGGCTGTGCGATGAGATGGAACACTGAGTCTCACGTTAGTACCACTGCTGCAACATTAGTTTTAACGTCTTAATGAAATACGCGATGAAACAGTTTTTATTTATTCCTGTTTCATCAGATGTGAAGTGATGTGAAGGCTCAGAGGGGGAGGACAAGGCAAATGAAAACCAGTTTCTTTAGTGACAGGAGAACGAGGTTCCAGGACACCAAACATGAGTGGAGTTGCCATAAGCTAACTCGGAAACTCACTGATTTGAACCAATAACGGTGTTTTGTTGAGGAGATAAAACTTTCTGTTGAGTTAAAACAAGCCAGACTGACAGAAAATCAGTGCGGCAGCCATCTTGGTGTCATCACCTTATTCCCCCACTGCTACGTTTTTGGCGGGAAGGGCGAGCTTTCCTTACAGTAGGCAGATGAAATATGTCACTGAATGACAGCGAGTGAGACGCGGCGGTGAGATGCTGATGGAAGGTACAGGTGAGGCAGTGAGATCTGTCATGTACAGGTGAGAATTTGAGATCGATGGATTGCGGAGGTGAGACTCTAAGGAGGAGAACCTGAGAGGTTCTGGTATGTGAGGTGCGGTGTTGAAATAATGAGGTGTGTGACAGAGGCAGGTGAAGAGCCTAAAATGGAGAAGGCAGGGTATATATACACACACACACACACACACACACACTCACAGACACACACAGGGACAAAATGTGAAAGCACACACATAGGGACAAATGTAAACACACACACACACACACACACACACACACACAATGGTTATGTTATGACGTCCATATGTCAGTTTGTAAGTCAAGTCAAGCAGAAACCTCAACTTCTCCACCACTGCGAGTATCTGAAAATACCTCATTTTGAGAGCTTTCTTTATTCACCAGGCTGCTTACAGCCAAGCCTGGGTTTCCTCACTGTGACGGGAATCAAAATAAGGGCCCCTACAAGTTTTATGAGGCAGTGTGTGTGTGTGTGTGTGTAGGTGTGTAGAGGGAATTGACTGAACAAGTCGGTTTGAATATAAGACAGCTAATGCAAGGTTTATCAGCGTCCCCCATGTGCAGGCTCACACACAAGGCAAATGTTTGGAGCATGCTAAAACGAAGTGACAACACGCCAAACATAATTCTGGGCACAATAAGATAAGAATCAACTGCTGAAAAATTCTGGGAAGCTTTGGGACCCCAACTTTACACGCGAATTAGGTTTTTTAAAAATTTTTGTTTATTTAATTTTAAGCGGCTGGTTTTGACGCTGAACAAATGAGCCGGAATTCCTGCCAGCAGTACTTTTCCGGTCCTTTGGGTGGCTTTTAATTTGCTCACAGATAAAAGTTCAGAGGAGTACAACTTCTCTCTCTCTCTCTTTCTCTT
This sequence comes from Anguilla anguilla, assembly GCF_013347855.1. NCBI lineage: Eukaryota > Metazoa > Chordata > Actinopteri > Anguilliformes > Anguillidae > Anguilla > Anguilla anguilla. Next base: position 6,530,490 of record NC_049203.1, read on the forward strand.
CCCCTCTTTCTGAGGCGGCTCCCAGGGCATCAGAGTGCCAATATTCTTCCGTTAAAAAAAAAAAAAACCCAGAAACATCCCTTTCTTCCCAATCATCCCAACATTTCATCACACTCACCACCCCTACTCCTGCACCCGCCTCATCGACCCTCCCACCCCCCTTCCCACCCCCACCCCCACCCCCACCCCCGTCTCCCCGGCTCCGGGACAGGCCCCGCCCCTACCTGACGGGAAGCGCTCGATGACGGGCTGGTTGTCCACCTGGAGCGTGGCGTTGCCGCCGCTGCGGGTGAAGCGCACCACGTGGTACTTCCCGTCGCTCACCACGACCGCGCCCTCGTCGATGGTGATGTCGTCCGTTCCCACGTTGAAGATCACGCCGATCTTTCCTCGTTCCTGAGAGGAAGAGAACGAAAGGTGGAGGGGGGGGGGGATTAGGAGAAATATCCCGTTTGGAGCATCAAAGTGCAACAGAAACATATTTTATCAGAAGGTAGAGTATGGCTGGGATTCAATCAACATTTGTCCTTAATTTAAACAACTGAAAGGAGTTAAATATATTATTGGCGGTCATGGATTTTGAGGTTTTGGCCTGTATTCAATTTACATTTGTCCTTAATTTTGACTTAAAGACAAATGCGAGGCACTTTTCCTTCATAAGCAGTGCCAGAATAAGTTTATGAAGAAAAAGTGTAACATTTGCATTTTCCTGAATATCAAAATTAAGGGCAAGTGTTGATTGAATGCAGGCCAAAAACTCAAAATCCACAACTGTCAGCAACAGGCTCGCTGTTCCAGTTCTGCGCCACATAAAAATACATGAATTCCCCCCAAATTAATTAGCTTGGAGAATGAATGATGAGTTAATTATTCAGCAAATGACGGACATCAGTTATGCAGGTCAGCGGCGGCAAGGGCAAAGAACGATATCTCACGGTCCAGCATTCCGGTCACATCGGCGAGGTTGCATGCTAGTAACGTGCTAACGTGCTAGCGTGCTAGTCCTCTTCTCTAGTAACGTTTTTATAGGTGGGCTGTTCACTCATCCTGGTTAGCGGGACGCGAGGGAAGGCCCCTGCACTACCTGGTCGGTGTTTGATTAGTAATGCCTGCGCCCGGCTATGCGGTGTGTAAATGGGATGGATGCGAGAAACAGATGTAATTCATCACCCTTAACCCCGCCTCCCCCTTTTGCTGAATGCTGTTAGCGCTGACAGGCCCCTACTGCTTCTGGTTGATTACAGACACCCCCTGCCCCCCCCCCCCCCCCCCCCCCCACCCACCCACCAAACCCCCCGCCTGCCTCCACTGCCCTTGGGCTGAGGAAAGGTCAAAGTCATTTAGAGAGATGCAGTCACTGTGGAGCTGCCGTGGGAGTCGGGGCGAGAGAGAGACAGAGAGAGAGCGAGAGAGAGAGAGAGGGGGGGGGAGAGACAGACAGAGAGAGAGTGAGACAAAGAGATAGAGGGAGAGAGAGAGACAGAGAGAGGGGGGAGACAGAGAGAGAGAGAGACTTTTTTCACAGTGATTCAATAAGGTACAGGCTGACTGACACCTCCCACACACTCTCTCTCTCTCTCACACAAACACACACACACACACACACGGACGCACGCACGCACACACAGCTATCCTCCTGAACCACCTGCACCCACTGCCATACACCTGTCATGTCCATTTAGGGTAGCACAGCATATCGAGATGCTATTCTGGACCTCCTTTGTCCCGGGCTATTTCCCATAATGCACCGTTCCTCAAGCCTTACACAGTGGTGTGCACTGGGTGCATATTTCACATTATTCCTCCCAGTGCACGTAATACACCTATTTTTTTTCATTTAGCTGTGTACATTCATTTACAGCTAGTGGTATGCCAGGTCAGTTTCTGGTGAAAATATATCGTTAGCTTTGGCACAGTTTAAAGATTCGAGGGTGATTAAATATTTTGGCCAAAATGATCAAAAAGATAAATTGAGCAGCACATGAGGTCAGCCGAAAGAAGATATATAAAAAAATAAAAAATAAATTTTTTAAAATTAATTTTTAAAAGTGCAATACACTAACTATAGCCCCCTACAGGCTCCAGCGAAGTTGACATGCTGTTCATGAATATCCAGTAACACTTTCCATGAGTAATATCTTTAAAGCGCCTGTAAAAACATACAGTAATTAACTGTAAAACGAAAAACACTGCTGCTCATATTCACACCATCTGAAGGCAAGCCCAGTCAGGGGCTGCTCAGCCAACGAAGCCAATTGTCAATGAAGCCATTTAACACACAATTATACAGCTTTACCAGTGAAACAGTGTCGGTAATTAGGCGGCCATATTGAAAAAGCAAGATGCTGGCTGGGAGTGGCTCTACCCCCTCAGATTTGTAATGGGGACACCAAAACATTATTGGCCTTGATTAAGACTGGGACTGAATACTAGAGATGCACTTTTGTTGTTTTAGCACTAGAACAGACAGAGGCCACAAATAGCCAAGCCATCATACTGGAAAAGGTGGTTCGGTAAGAGAGAGTGAAGCTCATCCACTGGGGCGACTGGCTAAGAGCGACCACAGGCGCGTCAGCCTTCGTGGTCCGGTGTGTGCTGGGACACGCGAGCCAACAGAAGGCGTTGGGCTACCTCACTGCATCAACAAGTCACCCACTGCAACAACACCCAGAGGAATGAGAGAGCCTTGCAGGGGGAAGGGAGGGAGAAAAAAAAAGAGTCGATCCAGCGTAGTTCCAACACGCGTTGTTGGTCTACGTTTCAATCCATCCCCATTTGTAAAATTAATTCAATCTTCCGGCGCAGTCATTTTCTTCGTAATATGAATACATAGCATTAGAGCGGGGGTTTAAAAAAAAATGTAAAAAAAAAATTTGTGCCGACAATTTGTAGATATTAACAGACAGATTAGTGTGAGTGTTCCGCAACATTAGGATGTTCCGCGCCTGGGATGTAATGACCCCATTAGACCAGGAGGCCCCTGGGAATTTGGGCTTTTTAAAGGTGATTTCTGCACTGCGGTAATGACATTTTAATGGCTGCTCCCTTAAGCTACGTATCTCGGTAAAAAAAAAACAACCTTAATCTCCCTGGGGTGAATTGGGTAGACTGCCATCACAATGCAATGAGGTTGGTGGGTGGGGGAGGGGGAGGCAGGTACCCTGTTAGCTGGCTTGATTGAAATGGGTCTATGATATCCAGGCCCTAGCAACCATTCACTTATGTTTTTCTTTTTTTCTTTGTACAATCATAAGCACTGCGAAGAGCTGCAAAGTTAAAATATTCTGTACACTGTCAGCAGGGTATGGCCTTCAATGAATGATCTTTCAGAAGCACTACTAGACACTTTCATAGGAACTACATAGACATTCATATATGCTTTTGTCAATAACTGCATATAGGCATATGGTTTTAAGGCATGACTAATGCAGCAGGTGGTATTACCTAGACACACCAAATGACCCAAACCATATGGCTACTCGAGGATATTGATATTGTAGATATTAACAGACAGATTAGTTAGCCCAGCAAGGTCACATAGCCGCACGTGTTAGCCCAGCAAGGTCACGTAGCCGCGTGTTAGCCCAGCAAGGTCACGTAGCCCCGCGCCAGCCCAGCAAGGTCACGTAGCCACGCATACATGTATGTCTATGTAGCGCTTATTGTTTATTTATTTATTTTTTACATTTTCTGCCATTACATTACAGGCATTTAGCAGACGCTCTTATCCAGAGCGACTTACACAACTTTTACATTGCATTTTTTACATTGTATCCATTTATACAGCTGGATATATACTGAAGCAATTTCGGTTAAGTACCTTGCTCAAGGGTACAACGGCAGTGTCCTACCCGGGAATCGAACCTGCGACCTTTCGGTTACAAGCCCAGTTCCTTACCCACTGTGCTACACTCCGTCCAGAAGTTTCACCATTTGAAAGAAGAGCTAAATGTTTTTCAAACACATTTTTCGATCATCCTCAGCTTTTTTTTTTTTTGGAAGCGTGTTGTTTCTACTGCGCGTTTTGTTGTGTTTCGGTAAAACACTTTTGGACATGGGGCCTGGGACCCGCTCTACAAGCAGTTTCCTGCTGTTGCGAGAGCGATACTGTAAACAGAACGCCGTGGTTTCAAATCCCAAGTCGGGACAGGAACGCCTGCGCGCTCCAGCGAGAAGGAAATGAACCCGAACAGCTTTGCGAAAACAGGGGCGGGGTGCAAAACGAAAAACAAAAAAAAAAACCCGAAACGAGCTGTGTCAGTAACCCACCCTCGGATGAGGGTGCCTGCCAAGCGAATCAATAATGCATCGCAATCTGTTAAAGCGAAGCCGTAAAAAAAAGCCTCTGGAGTTCGACGCAGGCGTCTGCTTACGGGACGCGCCTCACAGCGAGTCGGCGGAGAGCAACCGGCTTCCGTCCCAACGCCGGGCCGCCTCGGTCCGCTCCCGAGCGCGGTGGCGTCGGAAGTGGGACGGTCCACGCGGTGCATCGAAAACGTGCCGTTGAAGCCACGTGACCTTGCTGGGCTAATGTGTGGCTACGTGACCTTGCTGGGCTAACGCGTGGCTACGTGACCTTGCTGGGCTGGCGCGGGGCTACGTGACCTTGCTGGGCTAACACGCGGCTACGTGACCTTGCTGGGCTAACACGTGCGGCTATGTGACCTTGCTGGGCTAACGTGCGGCTACGTGACCTTGCTGGGCTAACGTGCGGCTACGTGACCTTGCTGGGCTAACATGCGGCTACGTGACCTTGCTGGGCTAACGTGCGGCTATGTGACCTTGCTGGGCTAACGCGCGGCTACGTGACCTTGCTGGGCTAACGTGCGGCTACGTGACCTTGCTGGGCTAACGCGCGCGGCTACGTGACCTTGCTGGGCTAACGCGCGCGGCTACGTGACCTTGCTGGGCTAACGCGCGGGGCTACGTGTCCTTGCTGGGCTAACGTGCGGCTACGTGACCTTGCTGGGCTAACGTGCGGCTACGTGACCTTGCTGGGCTAACGCACGGCTACGTGGCCTTGCTGGGCTAGCGCGGGTCTACGTGTCCTTGCTGGGCTAACGTGCGGCTACGTGACCTTGCTGGGCTAATGTGTGGCAGCGTGACCTTGCTGGGCTAACGCGCAGCTATGTGACCTTGCTGGGCTAACGCGCGGCTACGTGACCTTGCTGGGCTAACGCGCGGCTACATGACCTTGCTGGGCTAACGTGCGGCTACGTGACCTTGCTGAGCTAACGTGCGTGGCTACATGACCTTGCTGAGCTAACGTGTGGCTACGTGACCTTGCTGAGCTAACGTGCGGCTACGTGTCCTTGCTGGGCTAATGTGTGGCTACGTGACCTTGCTGGGCTAATGTGTGGCTACATGACCTTGCTGGGCTAACACGCGCGGCTACGTGACCTTGCTGGGCTAACGTGCGGCTACGTGACCTTGCTGGGCTAACGTGCGGCTACGTGACCTTGCTGGGCTAACGTGCGTGGCAGCGTGACCTTGCTGGGCTAACGTGCGTGGCAGTGTGACCTTGCTGGGCTAACGCGCGTGGCTACATGACCTTGCTGGGCTAACGTGCGGCTACGTGACCTTGCTGGGAGAAACCGCGGCGGAAAGCTCCGCAAATGGGCAGGGAATGTGAATGAGGCTAATCAGACTGGAGAGGCCTATCCATTACGCCTCTCCAAAGCCAGGAGTGCTCGGATTTGGGGATCTGAGCGAGCCCGAGAGAAAGAAAGAAAGAAAGAACGAAAGAAAGAAAGAGAAGAGCCAGGCAGAACCACGGGGCCTTAAGGTGCTCAGAGATCAAAGGCTGCCTCTCCGTGCCCCGTCTCCTTTTGAAGATGTCAGGAAGCCGTTTCTTTTTTAACCTCCTCGCATAATCTACTGGAGGAGGGGGGGTGTAGCAGGTTGGGTGGGGATTGTGACTTCTTCAGCGTTAGAAGTTATACCTCAGACAAAAAAGGGGTTCTTTGGCTTGTCTCCATAGGGGAACCCTTTTCAGTTCTTTATAGAACCCTCTATGGTAGGTGTGAAAAGTGTGACACTGTGGCTCCCAGACTGAACCATTTTGCCCGACAAAGAACCCTTGAACTAGACAGGGCTCCTCTATGGAGACACAGAGGAGCCTTCTGGAACCTTTTCTTCGGAGTGTGTAGCAGTCTTGCTGGACACCAGTCTCAAAGGAAAATGGATATCTCACTTCCTATGTTTCTATGCTTCTATGTCCAACTGAATGCTGCTGGTCCACTTGAATGTCTAATTCCAGGGTGTCAGACTCCAGCCCTGGAGGACCACGGTGTCGGCTGTTCGAGTGATTAATTTAAGTCATTGATTGGCTAAAGAGACCGCAAAACTAGTTCTCAAGGCTTTAATTGGCTGCAGATTGAAGGGAAACCACAAATACCTGCTGACACTGCGGCCCTCCAGGACTGGAGTTTGACACGCCTGGTCTAATTAAACTTTGCCTCTGGTTCATTTTAAAAAAAAAAACGAAAAAAAAAACATATTGACCTTCTGCAGAAAACTGGTAATAAATACGACGTTCCAATTATCTATACATGTTAAATGAGAACTGCAGAGTTAAAATTTTATCAATTTCAAGGAACTGTCCTTGGACAGTAGAATGCTCTACTGCCCATATGCACATCACTCACAATTCTGAGAGAGAGAGAGAGAGAGAGAGAGAGGGAGCGAGAGAGAGAGAGAGAGAGAGAGAGAGAGAGGGAGCGAGAGAGAGAGAGAGAGAGGGTACAGGTGGAGTTCTACACAACTATTCACAAGTGAAAACAGAGATGGAGAAAAGAGAGTGAGAGAAAGAGTGTGAAAGTGCGTGGTGAGTGTGAAAAAGTGAGAGTTGGAGCGAGGGGGAGAGGGAGGGGGAGATAGAAACGGACAAAGAGAGAAGAGGAGAGAGAGAAACAAACAGAGAGATAAAGGGAGAGAGAGACAGGCTGAGGCCAGCTGATGGTAATCCGCGCTTCATTGCTTGGGCAATGGCCCGTTTGACTGTGCGTTATACCTTTTAAAAAAAAAATAATTGTCTCAAGTTTACCAGCAACCCTTTTACAGCTCCCTGTGACAGAGGCCAGCCAGAGGGGAATGGACGGAGCGGAGGAAGGGGGGGGGGGCTGTTTTATGACTCTTTATTAGATCCGGTGTGCAGAGAAATACCCATAAATCTGGCCTTCCTTTTCATATCGGCACGGGACGTCTAAACACCCCCAACCCCCTCACCCCCAGCCCGAAATCCCCACTCTATGGGGGTTTTATTTCGCTTTTTTTAAAGGACGGAGATGACGGAGACTCTGCTGGCTATTCAGGGGATTTACACTGCACCCCTCAGTATCACCCCTCTGAAAAATTTCCCAATGATGAAATAAATTAGAGGGATGACGGCACTAGCCTGGTCTCTGTAAGAGCAGGGAGACAGGACCGTGACAAAGTAGAGACCCGGTCGCTAAGGGGGCGGAGCCGGGAGACAAGCCACTGTTACCAGGGGGAAGACAACCGCAGCAACACCGGTCGGTGCGAGCGCGATAATATTAAAGGTACCAATTTACAGGGACTTAAGCAGACATTATGACATCACAATGGGGCCATTATTGTGCAGATAATGGAATTCTTAATCATTCGCGGGCATTCCGAGACACTTATTACCAGTGACAGGAAGTGGCGGCGGCGCGAACGCAGCCTCGCACCGCGACAATATGTCAAGCGCTGCCGGCATTAACGTGAATGGTTATTAATGATGGCGACTGCAAGCAGCGCAGAATGGTTATTAATGATCACGACACCTGCCGTGCAGTCCCATGAACGTTGGCTGAAGGTTATACGTGTAAACCCCCCCCCAGAGAGAAACCTTAGACACTCCGCCTACTACCCGGGTGAAATGTCGGAAATATGTTCTGAATCAAGTTACCCGTTAGAGGGAGGGCTGTGGGTTCGACTAGCATCCCTACACGTAGCGTACACGTCACGTTCATAGTTGTACCAGTTTTCAACATTCCTGTTCTCACTCCTTTCGCTTGTACAAAGGGAAACAGTCTGTGCCATCAGCAGATGGGGAGGAGGGGGAGGGGGGGTAATCTTATCCATCGAGCGCAGCTAAGGAAGCGAGGAAAGGGTGCAAAGAGGTAAAATGGAAAGAGTCCCCAGTCTTCAGCCACCAATCAGACAGGCAGAACATCTCAATCACTCAGCATCAAAGACTTGAGAGCGTAGGATAATCATTGTGTCAGAGCACAATGCTATCTTTCCCAGATAACGCTCGTCTTTTATCTCTACTAAATGAATTCTATATGTTTTTGTGTCTCTGTGTTCTAATAATTGGGCTCAATTAAAATAAAGTCTAATTAAAGGTCTTGGTAATTTCCTGGTAAATTATTGCAAATTGTTAATGTTAAGCCATTTCGATAATGTTTGCCCCATTCCTGGAGGAAATCCTCAATCCACCTCTGAGGCAGAAGAGAATAGTAGTAGTAAGAAACAGCCAACACCGTAAGACAGTACGCTACACTGGCCAGGGAAATAGGGTTGCAATTTACCTGTAGGAGGTTGCAGGCTGAAATCTCGGAAGGGTTGGTGGGGGGAGGGGGGAGGGGGGTGGGGGATTGTTGACATGCCCGTGAGCAAAGGTACTTAACCTCAATGGCTTCAGTGCACTTCCAGCTGTACAAATGGATGTGTATGTATTAAAATAAGTATGTTGTGTAAGTTTACTGTGAGTAAGAGCGTCTTGTGAAAGGCCTTAATGGAAGTATAAATGAGGAAAGGGGTCTGCGCTTCTTTCCTTCTGGTGCTCTTGAGCCGGCTGCTCTGGCAGGGATGAGGACAGTTGCCCACTGATGCCCCGGCTGCCATTCAGAGCTCGGTGGAGAGGAGGGCCCCCTCTCTCCAGGCAACAGGAGACCCAGACCCCTCTGAGCTCGGTGGAGAGGAGGGCCCTCTCTCTCCAGGCAACGGGAGGAGCCCTTGGGCTGAAGCGCCTCTCCTGCCAAGTTCATTTGTATGAGTTCGCGGTAATCTCCAGCAGTCACCTTGAGGAGCCGCCGGCATCTTCTCATCCTAATGGTGTTTTCTCTCTCTCTCTCTCCCCCCCCTCCCCCCCTCTCTCTCTCTCTCTCTCTCTCTCTCACTCTACCCCTCTGTCTCTCTGTATCTCTCCCTCACTCCCTCTCTCTCTCTCTCCTCCCCTCTCTCTCCCTCTTTCTCTCTCCCCCCCCCTCTCTCTCTCTCTCTCCCCCGTCTCTCTCTCTCTCTCCCCGTCTCTCTCTCTCTCTCCCCCGTCTCTCTCTCTCTCTCCCCGTCTCTCTCTCTCTCTACCCCTCTGTCTCTCTCTCTCTCTCCCCCTCTGTATCTCTCCCTCACTCTCTCACTCTCTCTCTCCCTGTCCCCCTCTCTCTCTGTCCCAAATCTCCTCGATTTGCGGCACGCACGCCATCACAAAAAAGAAGAAGAAAATGAACACGGAAAACAGACAGCGGACTAAAACAAAGGATCAGATCGCATTATGATCTAATCCATCAAGCGCAGGGCCTTAGCAGCAAGGAGCGGGAGAACTGCCCCCCCCCACCCCCCCCACTCACGCCTCTCCGGGGATCCGTACGGCGGTAACACAGCGATACGGGCCCGGGTGAGGGGGGGTTGGCGGGGGGGGTGTACAGGTGGGGGATGGGGGGAGCAAACTGCAAAGTCTCCTCCCTCCCCTGTCTTACCCGGGACACACAGAACCGCGCGACCTTCCCGTGACCTCTGCTGGAAGCTCTGGTTCGTGTGCGAGTGCGCATTCAGCAGCTGCTTTTGTCACAGCAGGGTAAACAGCTTACACTTTATTACAGACAATCCCTTTATTCAGCCGGAGGGTGCAGCGGCAATGCCCCCCCTGGGAACTGAACCAGCAACCTCTGTGTTACAAGGATGGCAGTACCCTAACCATCATGATAAAGTGCCGTTTTTGTTTGTTACAGGTCCCTGTCACCTGTAACCTGAAAGCACAGGTACGGTATTCTAACATGCAAGGGTGGTATGGGGTGTGGCGGGCAGGGGTGGATTGAGGGAGGAGGGGGGTCAGGAGTGGATTTTGGAAGAGCGTGCTTGCGGTTCATCTGCCGGCTGTGCTGCTTATTCAGCGCCAGGCTTAATTAGCCCGCAGTAAAAGCGCGGGGGCGTGTCGCAAGGCTGCCACCGCCATGCTGAGCCGGAGGAGGGCGTGGCTGGCTGGGAGGGACCGTTCCCCTGCGCCGACGCGCGGAGGAAGGGCGAGCTAACTAGCACCGCACGCTAATGGGCTCCACGCCAAAAACCCATCATCCTCAGTGAAGCGCTCGCAGAACTAGGCGCTCGCTCGCCTGGTCGTACGCCGTCGCGTTTCGCCGTTCTCAAACGCAAACGATGCGTTAAGTGTCACCGTGTTCGGTAGAAAACAATGCTGTTGCTGTTGCGCCAACCCGTGCCCAATACCCACCTCCCTAACTGAGACCCACAGTCCCCGCTGGTACACATAAACGTCACATTTCAGTATCTTACGGCTCACCCTCCCCACCGCCGCCTACCCCCCCTTCTCAACAGCTGGGCTTTGGAGTGCAGTGGGAGCTGCTCCTCATGACCAGATGCTGGGGGGTGGGGTGGAGTGGGGTGGAGGTGGGGGGGGGCGAAATCCCAAGCGGGGACTCTCACGCAAGCGAACGTGCCCTTTCCAGAGTAAGAAAAAAAAACAACAAAAGTAAATCAAAGAAAACGGAACAAATTGGACACGACGTGCGTCTGTGTGTGAACAGAGGGGGAGGGGCTGAGTGAATGTTTGGGGCGGGAGCATTTGGGACAGCCCTGCGTGCAGAGCGAAGTCTCCCTGCACTCCGTCCCGTACCCCCCCCACCGTCTGAGACCAGGGCTGGTTGCCCTGCAGCGGTACAGGGTGGGGGTGGGGGGGGGGGGGGGGGGGGGTGGGGGGGGGGGTTGGGAGCGCCGCTTGGCTGAGCATATCACAGCATCACGGCAAGGGCCCGGGGGGCTTTAGGGACCTGCGCTGCCAGGTGGAGGCTGTTGTCGGGGAAACAACGTCTCAAACCCTCAAACTCCCCCCCCACCCCCTCCCCCACCACTAACTCTTCCCACCTCTTAACAAAAAAAAAAACAAAAAACAAAAAAAAAAAGGAATATCCACTGGAAAAGACATGAACTGAAAATCATATTAATGGGAAATTAAGAATATTTCACGCCTCTAATTTGGTTCCTGCTTCTAAATTGCTTACCTTTTTTTTTAATAGTTATTCACTTTTTTTAAAAAGGCTATTGGCTTAGCTTAAACACAGTACTATGCACTGTTCTGTGGCCGTGGCATAAACCACCGTACAGCAATGCACTCTGGGACTGCTGACTCGGCTGCGCAGTCTCACGCTTTGAAAGGGCGCTGACTGTTCTCAGAACCAGCCTCGGTGTTTTTACATCACGGTTCTTATTTATTTAATTTATTTTTTTTCCCCCCCTCTTCCTCCAGTGCAGGTTCCCCTTAAATCACACAAACAGAAACCGTCGCGGCGTTGTTGGGTTCGCCGCCCCGGCTCAGGCGACCCGAGGACCGGGGCGCGGGTTCGGGAAAGGAGTCGTCTCCCCTGGTACGCTCCTGTGAGAGCTCTCTCCTCAGCACCCCTCGCCCGGCCCCGCACCCCTCCGCGTGAACTCAGGTGAGTTTTTTGTGTGCGACACGGGGCGGGGGCTACGGACGGAGACCGCCCTTTTCGGGGCGGGGCAGAGAAGGACTTTGTGCCACGCCCTGTCGTCACGGCGACGTACGCCGCCTCACTGACCGGACCGAATCCATCTTTTCGCGGCAGGCGGCAGTACGCGGGCCGTATTATTACGTTACAGATGAAATACACGCGCGGAGATCGATCGCGCAGGGTGTGCGTACATGCAGGGTCCACAGAAGCGGCAGGGCTGCAGAGCGATGGCTGCTGTAAATCTGTGTTTTCAGGGAAAAGGGAAGAAAAAGCTCCACAAATGTTTACAGCTGAGGAACTAAAGAAGGAAAGAGAGAGATGTTGGAAGGAGAGAGAAACTCTTTGGGTGCTATCAGGGGCTGTGTGTGTGAGTGTGTGTGTGAATGTGTGTGTGTGTGTGTGTGTGTGTATGAGACTATTCGTTTTGGCAATCCTCCACAAATTCATTTTGAGGATAAACATCACGCAGCGAATGAGCACGACCTTCAGATAATACCCAGAATGCACTGTGTTTTCAGTCTCCATCACTGCCCTCCACCCTCTATCACTCTGTGCCTCTCCTTCTCCAGCTAATGCTTCATTGGGAGGGACAAAGTCCCCCTTGCAGCCCCCCTCCCCCGCCCCAGTTTTCACCGCAAGTATCAAAAGACTCGATTTAGAGCAAAGCCAGTATGTCAATACATAAACACATTTAATCTGTTCTGCGGGAAACGACCAGGCAGAACGAAACGGCAGGACAACAGCCAGCTCTAGCGAGGCAAAAAAAAACAAACAAACAAAAAAAGAACCAAAAAGGACTACCATTACCCCCAAATCTAACGCGGACCGGGAGAAGAGCAAACATCACTCGACTCCCGTCTGATTGGGTTTAAAGTTCGGAGTGTCGCGCTGGAAGCGCTCGTCCGACTGAAGGCAGCTTTGATCGGAAGCGCTGAGATTCGTCCGAGACGGGATCTGATTTCCGCGACCGACTCGCTCTCACGCGCCGTCCGTCCGGGTGGGGGAGGGGTGGGGGGGGACTCTGCGCGAATCGTACGGAGCGCTGTGGGGTGCGGTGCAAGGTGAAATTTAATCAGAGGGGAGCCGCGGCGGCGCGCAGAGGCTAATATTTGCGCTGCGGCAAACTGTGCAAACAGGGATAATCAGTTCAGAGCCTCTCCGCTCCGCTCTCCTCGTCCTCCCCCGCCACCTCCCCGCACCCCCACCCCAGTACATCTCTCCCTCTACCTATCCCTTATCGCTCCTCTCCTTTAATCTCTCTCCTTTCCTCTCTCCCTTTTTTCTCCTTCTTCTTGCTCTTTCCCACCCATCTCGCACTTCAAAGTTGAAGGCTGTGTGTGTGTGTGTGAGATAGAGGAAGGCCGGTTATTGATTCTTAAGTTCTAGGCGCAGACCACACACACACACGCACAAACACACACCACACACAAGGTGGTAAAAAAAAAAAAAAACACTCATCTCCAAAGGCACACACTGCTAAGGAAAGCCATTGCCATGGTGCTTCTTCATAAATGCAGGGACATGCACTTGTGTGCGCACACACACACACACACAAACACACACACACACACACACCAGTCAGGACCACAGCCCCCCTCTCTCCCATCTGCTTCACCTCCTCACCCAAGCGTGCCGAACACAAGCTCAGGCCGCGGGCTGAGTGGCCCACACAAACATGCCCACCAGATGGGTCCTGTGACCTGTACAAGCCTCCTCACACAAACCCGTCCTTACATAACAACACACTCAAGGATCCGCACAGTTTCAGTGCCACGCGCAGGCCAAGGTGTGCTGCTATATTCTTATCAAGCTACCAGTAAAGAGTACCGTACTACAGCACTAACGCACCCATGCTATTAGACTGGAGTAAGGTAACATCTTCACCAAACTAAGGTCTACAGTGTAGACTATAGCAGAGGCTTCACAAATCACAGTGTAGAGTATAACCGTGGTTTTACAAAATTACTGTGTAGAGTATAACTGTAGTTTTCCAAAATTACTGTGTAGAGTATAACTGTAGTTTTCCAAAATTACTGTGTAGAGTATAACTGTAGTTTTCCAAAATTACTGTGAAAAAGTATAACTGTAGTTTTCCAAAATGACTGTGTAGAGTATAACTGTAGTTTCCCACACTACAGTAAAGACCTTCTCTCCTCATTATCTGTCCTTATGTTCCAGAAGGGCTGCGTGGCCGGTTCTCATCATTATATGTTCATATGTTCTAGAAGGGCCGAATGACCTGTTCTCGTGTTCTTTTTTTAATTTTACCTCACTGACTTCTTGGGAGTTCAGGCCTGGTTTCTGGCTCATTTTTTCCTTCCGTAACTCTGTGCGCGGTCTTTGTGACAGTTCTCCGTGAAAAGCGCTGTACGAATAAAATCAGACGTGAGTAGACTCGATACGGTAGAAGGAGCAGCGTCTCAGGGCGCCATTAACGGGCGGAAAAACAACACGGGCGTCCGCTAGGGAGGCGCGGGACCAGGAAAACAAGCCGATCACAGAGGCTCAGACCGGTGCTCGGCTGCCCCTCCCGACGCACGGGGAGGAGCTAACCAGCGGCAGCCTGGGAAAACCCGGGGCTCCGGAGAAAAGTGTTGGGGCCATAGCAACAATGACAACAACAACAATAACAAAAACAACAACAGCAACAACAACAAAGAAAACTACAATAACAACGGTGACAATGAAAACAGCGACGACGAAGACAACGATAGCAACTCATTTATACATAATTAAAAAACCTAAAGTTTAGGTTTAGGCTGAAGGTTGAAAGTTTCCATAACAGCAGCCTCAACACTTTCTACTCTAAATATCTGTTGAAATAAATAGCAAAAATTATCCTAACAAAGTGGTTTGATATATATATATACACACATACAATTTCTCTCTCTCTCTCAATCTCTCTCTCTCTCTCTATATATATATATATATATATATGTATACATACATAAATGCGTTCTAGCTGATGACATCATCCCTGTAGGAGCCTGCATGTGAAGTGAAAAGGGTGGAGTGGGCGGAGCAACGGGAACGTTAAGCTGCAGTGGCAGGCAGCTGTGGAGCCAACTGTCCCCGCTGGCGGGGTTAAGCACGTTCCCCAACACCCCCGTCCCGTCCTGCTGTCAGGACCCCTGATGGACAGCTTAATCTAACCCCCCCCCCGTCCGCTCGCGGGACGTCAGCGGTCACCCGCGGGGACAGCCTTCCCCGCCCACGTCCGTGACCCCGATCGCACCCACCCGCCCGCCTGTTCTGACTACGGAGAGCCAGGAGGGTCAAAAAGAACGACAGACTCGCAAAAACCACGTCGATATTTATTCTAAATGCTAACACATTATTATGGAAGAAGCTCCATTGTTTTTTTTTTGTCTGCGTATATCACAGTTTGGAGCACTGGATTCATGTTTTATAATAACCCTCCAGGTATTTTAAAACCTTAAAAAAAATATTCAATATTGAATGACAAATTGTTTAATATGGTTTGTCCACCAAAGAAATGTTCAATAAACTACTGAAAATGGCTTAGTAGCGGCTCTACACCTTTACCCTCACTGAGAATGCCAGGATCTATGGATAAGCAAATTGGCAATGTTTGCTGCAGCCATGCGCAGACCTTTCTGTGGTGCGCTCCTGTAGAAAGAAAAAGAGCTCTTTTTTTCGGGGTGTGCCTGTGGACCCCGGCGGGTGATAAACAGGAGCTCAGCTCGGCAGGCGGTCCTGACCTCCTGCTGACTGCTGCCACGGCGACGGGATTTCCGCGGCGACGGGATGCCCATGGCGACGGGATGCCCACACCGGCGCCAGCCCCAGGGTCTCCGTGGCGATTAATCACTCACTCGTCACCGAGGGGAGCTCGGAGGGATGTAACGGATTCAGGTAGCGCCCGAAACCGCTCCTTTCCCTCCTCCCTCCCTCCCTCCGTCCCCTCCCCTCTCCTCCCCTCCCCTCCTCCCTCCCTATCTCCCTCCATCCCCTCCCCTCCCCTCCTCCCTCCCTCCCTCTGTCCCTCCCTCCGTCCCCTCCCCTCCCCTCCCCTCTCCTCCTATCCCCCCCCCCCCCCCCACCCCCCACCTCCCCCCCCTCACTGGAGTAATCTACGTTTCATCAGCGATGCGGGGCTCCTGCGTAGTGACACAGCGGTCCTGCGCGCCTCCGCACGGGCGGGGGATTAATCTGCGCAAATTCGCGACGCGTCAGCGGGAATCAGAGGAGCTCGGCGGGCGCGTCCGTCCCTCCCGCCCGACCGCGTGCCTGTCCGTCCCCCGGACGGCCACGCCCACCTGTCTGTCCGGGGGCTGCCACGGCGATGAGGACACAGTAAGCTGGACGTGTGTAATTTACGGTTCGCCCTGAGACACTGCGGCTCACCTGCAGACCGGTCAGAGTGAACCCTGACCCCCCTACTCCTCCCCCAAATGTGAGCTCCTGCTGTGTGTGTGTGTGTGTGTGTGCGTGTGTGTGAGCGCGTGTGTGTGTGTGCAGGGTTCCACAATACCAGTGCGAGTTATTCCAGAAATAACATTAATCACTGTGACACAACATCCTCATTCACTCCTTAGAGCAAAAAAGTACAGGCAGAAACAGCGTGTCAAACTCATTATTATTGTTCTCAAACACAAGCAGGAGATGAGTCTCTCTGTGTCCCTCTCACTCTCTCTCTCCCTCTGTCTCCTCTCCATCTCCCTCTCTCTCCCTCCACCCCTCTCCGTCTCTCTCTTCCCTCTGTCCCTCCCTCTCTCGCTTTGTCTCTCCCTCTCTCTCCCATTGTCCCCCTCTCCCTCTCTCTTTCCACCCCTCTCCCTCCATCTTTCTGCCCTCTCTCCCTCTCCTGCTTTCTCCATCCCTCTCTCTCTGCCACATCTCCTTCCCTCCCTCCCTCACCCTGCCTCTCACTCTCTCTTTCTCCATCTCCTTCTCTCTCGCTCTTCCTCTCTCCCGGTGCCCTGCTCTGCCCGACTCTCCCCCCCCCCTTCGTTTCTCTCTCTACCTCCTCTCCTCTTAGTCTCCTTCTCCCTTTCCCCCTCTCTCCTTTGCTCTCCCACTCTGTCTCTCCCTCTATCCCCCCCCCCTCTCTCTCTCTCTCTTTCTCTCTCCCACTCTCTCTCTCTCCCTTTATCCCTCTCTCTCTCTCTCTCTCTCTGTCAGAAGGCTGCTGTACATTATGGCCAGTGGCATAATACAGACTGTGGAGTCTGCAGTGTCATTCCTGCCCAAAATAAAACCTCTCTTCTCACCACCCCCCCCCGCCCCCACCCCCACCCCCCAGCGCCTCGCCCTCCACCCACACACGGCGGCTGCTTGGGCGCGCGCGGTTGGCGGCTGCCTTCGTTTGTTTGTGTGTGTGTGGGCGCTGACTGGTGATCTCGTTGGTATCGGGGGCAGGCCTTTAAAAAAAAAGCGTTAGCCACACGCTGCGCGAGGGTCGCCTCTATGTCCACACCGCGGCCCAGCCGAACTGCTCCAGGGGGGCCCTGTGGACCAGCCCCCCCCAACGCAGCGCCCCCCCCCCGTCACCATGCCACAAGGCAGACGAAAGAGTCACTGTGGGACAGGGGGTCCTGCAAACATCTTATAAAATTAATCATTTAGGGACGCCTCTCTTTTCTGCTTTCAGCCGTTGCCCCAGATGCGTTACTCTTAATTATTTACCAAAAATCCAATATGAAAACATACACACGGAAACAGCAACAGATACACACACAGGCATGCAGGCACACTAACACACACGCACAGGCATCCACACACACACACACACACTCACATGCACGCGCACACAGACACAAACACACACACACACACACTGAGTACAGGACGGGGTATCAGACTATCTGAAGTCCAGTGAACTGTGACTCTGACTGATAGCTCATCAATATCCCAGGTTCTCTGTCATTCTCTGCCCCCCCCCCCCCCCCCCCCCCGCCGCCCACTCCCGTGCGATCTCCCACCCCCACTCATGTGCCATCTCCCACCCCCACTCCACAAAACCTCATTCCTTTGCCAAAAACACATTTTTAACTGAAAGAAAGAAAGAGGGAGAGAGAGAGAAAGAGACAGAGAGTGAGAGAGAGAGAGAGAAGAAGAGAGGAGGCAGGGTGTTGCAGGAGGGGAAGTCTGAGAATGATCCTCAGCCCATCACAGGGCACATGGCTCCATAAATCTTGTGCACACAGACTATCTATAATTCATCCTGTGGACCCAGAGCCATTTCACCCAGTCAGGACTATAAAAAAGGGATCGCTCACCGACCTGAAATTCCGAAATAGCGGGTTCATTTTCCAAAAAAAAAAATAAAATAAAATAAAATAAAAAATTGTCGCCAGTCTTCAAAGCTGCGGGCAATAACAAAAAAATGCCATTTTTCAACTCAAAAGGCCAGACGTACTGAGAGCACAGGTATGAGGAGGAGGAGAGAACCCGCAGGGTGCATGTGGGAAAAACCAGCGCGACGTGTGATCCATACTCCTGCGACTTCTTTGTGACACCACCATTTTTTTTTTTTTGTCTTTGTTTGGTTCTAGGATTGCGAGTCGTTCAGGATGGGGCACTATGCCTGGTGACTTGACTCAACTACCTTAGGCCAATCATAGGTGGTGATGGGGAAAAAAAAATGCGTGGGATTACTATTGCATAGGCCATTTTAACCCTTTAAGGCGTGAGATCACAAACATGTGATTGGAATGTTCCTAACTGAACATTCTGATTCTGATGTAACAATCACTGCTGGTCACTGAAACCAATGGCGTTCTAGAACACTGAACCTTCCAAAAAAACCTACTCTTCAAAGTGTTAAGGGGTTACCACAACTGAACGCTTTCTCTCAAGCAAACAGCTGGTCTGACCATCCACAGCGAATGACCCTCTGAGGATCTCAGTACTGGAGATGGGGCTAAGCCACATCCCGTTGGAAACCCAAACGCACCTGTCCCCGCCCTGTCAGAGCAGCCTTTATTGGGACAAAGACACAGGAAAAGAATGGGAAGCACATTGAATTTCACTGAAATATTATGGAAGCCCTTATTTGATAGACCCCCACCCCCCTCCCCTCTTGGTCTCAGCCTTTGACCTATGCCTCCTTCTCAGAGCTCAGAGGGTGTTTCTGGTGGAAATTAACAATATCCTACTTTAACAAGGAATCTATTAATTAGGATGTAATTACTGCTTCCTGTAAAGCACTTAAGGCTATGGTGCATTAATTAACTGAGAGGCAATCAAAATGGCAGGGGATTATTTATTTTTTTACATCTGTTTGATTCGGGGGGGGGGGGGGGATGCCGGTCTTTTTGACAGATGGGACATCCAAAGGAAGGCAACGCTCATCGAGCAGCAGAATACCAACATCACCATCAGCAGTACAGAAACAAAAACACCATTTCCCATGATACACTTGCCTTTTAAACTCGCAAATACTTTCAGTGTCTACGGCTTGTTCTACAACATAAAATAATCAAACTGTACAAGCCCAGAAACTACAGGAGGCCTCTGTAGACAGCAGCAGTGATTCTAACACTTCCTGGCAGACAGGGCCAATCACAGGGAGCCGCTGCCCTCTGGTTGAAAAAGCATTGTGACCTCACTCACTGAAGTGCATCTAGAAATTTTCCGTGGAAATGCTTCCTTATAAAACTTCCTAAAATTACCATTTCAGATATACGTGCCCAACTTAAGCTTGATATCTGTGGAGGTTTAAGAAGCTCTGGTGTCATTCACACACGTTCCTGTGCCACGGGAGTGTGTGTGACCGTCTCCAATTAGGGAACTCTTGATCACATACAGACCTCTCAGCCTTTTGGGCATGTTTTCTTATTCTGAAAAATGTCTTCATGATTCTTCTCACAGAGTCACTTTACTTCAAGACAGGCAGTAACAGCCAAGACGATGTTTGATGCACATTAAACAGCAGCAACAACAACAACATTAAATATTAATTAAATAGACTAAAACTACTGCTGCTGCTCCTGTTGCTACTGCCACTACTACTACTACTTCTACTAATACTACTGCTACTACTACTACTAATAATAATAATGAAATAAATCACAATCATCCATTATTTCATTTATTTCTAGAACATACCACCTCAACCTCAGTGCCCATTCCGTGTTAGCTTCCTGCCTTTGAACAGAAAAGCGCACATATTTTTTTTTTTGTTTGTTTGGTATTAAGTACGCATTGAAAGGCTCTGCTTGTCCAGCCTCCTCCGGGCACCGACGGGTCAGGGGAGATTTGACCAGAGTGCCTCGGCTGGTGCACAGGGCAAACAGGTCGACACCCGCCACGTCACTTTCGGCTACCTGTCCGTCAGCTGACCCACATCGTCGGGCTCACAGGTGTGGAAAAAGGCAACAGCTGAAGAAGCAACGGCAAACCTGGAAACGCCTCCTCCGCGGTAAACGAACGATAAACAAAAGAAAGAATGATGTTGGAGTGGGGGGGGGGGGGGGTACGGGGGCGATACTTTATCGGCATTAATGGAGAGCGCTCTCACTTCAGAGCTCGGCATTTCTCCCTGTTGGAACTTCTTCCCTCTTAATCTCACCTAATGACTCTCGCAGAACGATTGCTGTCCGGGTAATGAGGATTTCTCTCCAGTTCTGTTGCCATAAATTGTAAATAATTGATTATTTCCAGCCCTCCTTTTGTTTTTTGTTACATGCCTGGCCCGGACCGTAACGATTTTAAATGGTGTCTTTGTTGCGGGCTCACTCAAGGCCGAGTACTTTGTTTATTAAAAGTACGCCTCATTTCTGAACGACGCCACCACAGGCTTCGCAGGCCCGTGCTCTATGAACAAGTCCCCAGATGGAGCATGAAATTAATTTTCAGCTCCCTGCAAAACAAAAAAAACCCCCAAAAAAACAAAAAACAAAAAAAGTACGTACGCCCACTGCTGTGAATTCAGAATCGTAATTATGCAAAGATAATTAGGCTCATGGAGAAACGACACCCCTCGTTTATGTCCAACTCCGTTTTTTTTCTCTACAGCGTTTTTGTAAAGTGACGTGGTGCAGCTTTGCAAGCGTGACATTAATTTTAACGAAGAAAAAGCAAAGCTTCGTTTCACAGAGTCCGCCATTCTCCCCACAATGCTCAGCGGGACCGAAATGGACGCGGGCTCCCGCTCGTCCTCAGGGGAGCCTGGACGGCCTCCAGTGGAGATGATTTCTCAGGCAGGGAGGCCATATTGCCTGGGTGCCATGTCTGCTGGGATAGCTTCTCTGAACTCCCCTGTTTCGAGCCCTGGGTCTGTTTTTTCCCCAATGTGGGCCTGTAGATAAAAAGGGGGCTGGGATTTGGCAGCCGGGCAGAGCTGGAAGAAGACAAAGATGGCGCCCGGCCAGAGTAATGAATCTCCTTCCTAACAGAGCGGTTTAGGGGAGGGGTGCAGACGGTGTCAATCACTCCGGCCCCGCCCTGGCAGACAGGAGAGGCAGGTCAATGATGTATTTGAGCACCGTGAAGACAGCCTGGCATCGCTGCAAGGAATGATACCGCTGTTTTTTTTGGGCAGATCTCACTCCCTCCTCCACACACACACAGACACAAAGAAACACAGAAACACACAGACACAGACACACAGAAACACAGAAACACACACACACACACACACACACACACACACAGACACACAGACACACACACACACACACACCCCATGTCCAGTGACGTCCTGGACCAGGAGGAGATTAGCCGTGGCTGGAAAATCCGACAGTTACAAAGCTCCCTTCCTCCGCAGCCAATCACACGCCTCGCTTTCAGCTGTGCTGTGCGAAACAAAAGGTGACGACAAGGACAGGATGACCCCCAGAGATATTCCGCTTGCTAACGAGACCCCGGCGCTCACCTTTACTTCCCTTATCTGCTTAGGGAGTTCCTCCTGGTTAGGACGGCTATCGCCCGCGTGAATATTCATAAGTCTGAAACGCATTTGGATTCCGGGCATCTCGACGCCCGAGCCTCGCGGATATTTCTGGGCATATCGATACTGATTGCAATCAGAACCGGGCCGGCCCCGCCGGCCCCTTAATGAACATTCATTAGCGGAAGCCATTAGAGAACAGGTTCTGGAGAGCATCGGAATGTAGGGTATCCATCCTCGCTGACATTTCCCCGATGAGAAAGCTCCTGAGATGACGGCTCAATTGGTAGTGGTGTCGCGGGGGTGGGAGGGGAGGGGAGGGGAGGGGAGGGGAGGGGGTAGTGGGGGGGGGGGCAGGAGCACCCTTTCCCTGGAGGAACGTCTCGTTCACCGCACCTAGTCCCGTAGCCGATTTGAGGAGGAGGAGGAGAAGGAAGAGCGCAAATCGGACTTGGGATGACAGGCCGCAGGTAACAGTGTGAGGGTACAAAAAAAAAAGGACACAATGCTCGCACGGCAACGATTAACCCCCCCCCCCCCCCGCATCCTTTCAGACTAGTTTTTAGCCGCTCGTTACGCGCTGCTCGATCGAGTCACCGCGGCGAAGAGAAAAGGACTTCGCCTGGCCCGCGATGAGTTCCGCGAGGAAGAAGTGCATTGTCCCCCGGACAAAAGGGAGAGCGAAGGGACTGCGTGTTCGGCGATGAAAAGAGCGGGGGGACTGCCGCTTCCTCTCCTCGGTCGAGGGGTTTCCTACGCCGTCTACAAAGGGCCGGGCTGAGGCGTCTCAGTAATCCCTCAAACAGAATCGACGGGAAGGTGACTTTGGACTAATGGAGCAGGCGGCCAAACCCCACGCACGCGGTGGCACAGGAACGTCTCCAATTAGGGAACGCCACGCACGCGGCGAACGAGGATCGATCCTTCCCTCGTCCCCAGATCTGTTTGCATTTGTTTAACAAAGTTTCCCCAAGTTTTTTCCCCTGAAGGCAAACAACAAAAAAAAAAAAAAAGCAATTTTCATCTTGCTGAATTAAAAGTGTTTTTTTGGGAGGGGGGGTGGTGGAGGGGTGGGTGGTAGGGGTTGGGGAAAAAAACAACTTGATAATACATCTTAATTCAGTGAGCTATCAAGGGAAGCGCAGCGGCACCTCTTGTCAAATCATTTTCAAACAAGTGCAGAGCGAGACAGAGAAAATTATATCAAACAAGTCGTGGATCGGCAAGCTCGGGTCTGATGACTGCGTTCCATTTGTCCAAACACCCCCAGCACTGATACCGCTCTCTTCCGACGCCTGCACCTTTGAAAGTCTGAATCGGCGTTCGACAGATCAAACACAGACAAACGCGAGTTTTAGAAGACTAAACACAAGAATAAAATTTTTTAATTAAGTGTATTTAATTCAGTGTATGTAACGGCTATGCTAGGCTAGGCTAGGTTCTCGACAGGTATATCGCGTTTATTTTTTTTAAACAGAGCAAGACAGCCCTGAATCCCGCTGGAGCGGAATGCTTTGTGCAGCCGCGCTGGTCGAGGAGAAAGCTGACAAGCCGATAAATCCAGCCCGCCCGACGCGTCGCAAATCTGGGACAGGCGCAGATCCACTCCGCGGGAATTAATATTTCATCAAAGGCTCGTTTCCCAGCGAAAGCGCGCCATATAAAAGCCAGCTACTGCCACTTACGTGGAGTACAAAAATAGGCCGAGAAAAAAATTAAGTTGGATATAGATGAAGCGAGGCAATAACGATGTGCGAACGTTTTTATGATGTCGCCTGTGACGAGATTTCGTATTGTCAAACCGGAGGTTCTGTTCTCGCACGCGGGCAACGGCTTCTCAGACTTCTGCCCCAGGGGCTTCTGGGGTGGTGCAAAAAAACGGCTCATTGCCTAGGAAACGGAAAAGCATATTCTCAGAGTGCGGACCCCATTACGCCCATGTCGTACGGCGGTTACATCGCCGCCACCCTCCTTACGCATGTCTGACGGGTCGCCGGGGGAACTCAGAAGGCAGAAATGAAAACTGCATTAGGCACGACGGAAGAGCAATCGCTCTCGGAAACCGGGGGCGACGGAACGGAATGGCGAAATGGAAAAGCCGCTCCGTCTGAATAACAATTCGAACGTGCGGGGGGGCGGGGATGGGGGGGGGACTTCAGGTGTGCACAATCAGCGTTTTTTTTTGTGTGGCGCGTTTCACACTTGCGTGTGTGCAGGCGCCCCCGGGCAGGCGCGCGGACACGCGTGTAGGTTGTTGTCCTGTGTGCGCATCGCGTCGCGTGCGAGGCCCCGTCGTACGCAAACCCGTATTTTGCGGCGGCGGCGGTGGCGGCCCGCTGGACTGAATTGTTTTCCTGCCTTTCCGGGGGACGGGAGATTGGAGTCCTGACCCGCTCCGCTGGCGGGGGGGGGCCGCGTGTCGCCCCTATCTGTGATTGGGATCTGACAGGTGGTAATGAGAACGCGTGGGGGTCTTCATCAGCGCCTCCGTCTTCCGGACGGGGGGCCAGGAAACCCCATCAAAGCGCCTGCCAGCCGAGCCGCTTTCTGCCTGCGCTGCGAGAGGAGGCTCCGCCCCCATCAGCTCCAAACGCCATCCACACACTGACACTCCACCCCCATCAGCTCCAAACACCGTACACACACTGACACTCCACCCCTACCCACTCCAAACACCGTACACACACTGTCTGACACTCCACCCCCATCAGCTCCAAACACCGTACACACACTGACACTTCACCCCCATCAGCTCCAAACACCGTACACACAATGCCACTCCACCCTTACCCACTCCAAACACCATCCACACACTGACACTCCACCCCACCCACTCCAAACACTGTACACACACACTGACACTCCACCCCTACCCACTCCAAACACCATCCACACACTGTCTGACACTCCACCCCCATCAGCTCCAAACACCGTACACACACTGACACTCCACCCCCATCAGCTCCAAACACCGTACACACACTGACACTCCACCCCCATCAGCTCCAAACACCGTACACACACTGACACTCCACCCCCATCAGCTCCAAACACCGTACACACACTGACACTCCACCCCCACCCACTCCAAACACCGTACACACACTGACACTCCACCCCCATCAGCTCCAAACACCATACACACACTGTCTGACACTTCACCCCCATCAGCTCCAAACGCCATCCACACACTGACACTCCACCTCTACCCACTCCAAACACCATCCACACACTAACACTCCACCCCTACCCACTCCAAACACTGTACACACTGACATTCCACCCCTACCCACTCCAAACACCATCCACACACTAACACTCCACCCCTACCTACTCCAAAAACTGTACACACACTAACACTCCACCCCTACCCACTCCAAACACTGTACACACTGACACTTCACCCCTACCCACTCCAAACACTGTACACACGCTGAAACCCTCATTTCGTATAAACATTCAGTGCCCATAATGCAACTAGACTGCAGACCCTCCAAAGATTGTCACATAACTGTACTAATACACATATGAGTTACAGTCTGATTTGGTCATTGCTAGCTAACTAGTGGCATGTGTGAGCAAGGTTTTGGGCAGCAGGCTATCTCTGTCCATGTACTACATACCCCATAATGCTTACATCTGGGTCATCTTCTGCTGTTTTTAGCCACTGTGTAAGTCTGGAGGCTGTCCGGGCAGCAAACACATTAATAAGGATAACTTTCACGCACAGACACAGTCAAACCTATATAGCTCTATATCCAAGGAAAAGAAGAGGCGCAATGCATCAAAATGGCCAACAACACCACAAGTAAGCTTGGTACCGTGCACCAAAGGAGCAGAACATGAGGCCGGGAGGTTGCTGGTTCAAATCGTGAGTGCACTAGCATTCTCCTTAACCAGAGCTTCTTCACTAAACACCTGCCCGTTTTGCACGGTTCTTCTTTTTCAAAGACCCTGGGTATTGGCATCGGCGAGGAACATGAATAATGGAGTGCAATCCAACGGGCTGAGGCTCCTAATGGTTGAAGATTAATGGCACCCATCCCGCGTCCGACACAACAGACGTGACGGTGACCCTTGCATGGTAGCCGATGTTGTTAGTAATTGTGAGGTCTCGGTGCTGTGTGTTGCCCTGTTGTTAGTAATTGTGAGGTCTCGGGACTGTGTGTTGCCCTGTTGTTAGTAATTGTGAGGTCTCGGTGCTGTGTGTTGCCCTGTTGTTAGTAATTGTGTGGGCTCTGGACTGTGTGTAGTCCTGTTGTTAGTAATTGTGTGGGCTCTGGACTGTGTGTAGTCCTGTTGTTAGTAATTGTGCGGGCTCGGGACTGTGTGTAGTCATGTTGTTAGTAATTGTGAGGGCTCAGTGCTGTGTGTAGCCCTGTTGTTAGTAATTGTGTGGGCTCTGGACTGTGTGTAGTCCTGTTGTTAGTAATTGTGAGGTCTCGGTGCTGTGTGTAGTCCTGTTGTTAGTAATTGTGAGGTCTCGGTGCTGTGTGTTGCCCTGTTGTTAGTAATTGTGTGGGCTCTGGACTGTGTGTAGTCCTGTTGTTAGTAATTGTGAGGGGGCTTGGGACTGGGTGTTGCCCTGTTGTTAGTAATTGTGAGGTCTCGGGACTGTGTGTAGTCCTGTTGTTAGTAATTGTGTGGGCTTGGGACTGTGTGTAGTCCTGTTGTTAGTAATTGTGTGGTCTCAGTGCTGTGTGTAGTCCTGTTGTTAGTAATTGTGAGGGCTCGGGACTGTGTGTAGTCCTGTTGTTAGTAATTGTGTGGGCTTGGGACTGTGTGTAGCCCTGTTGTTAGTAATTGTGAGGTCTCACTGCTGTGTGTAGTCCTGTTGTTAGTAATTGTGTGGGCTCGGGACTGTGTGTAGTCCTGTTGTTAGTAATTGTGAGGGCTCGGGACTGTGTGTAGTCCTGTTGTTAGTAATTGTGAGGGCTCGGGACTGTGTGTAGTCCTGTTGTTAGTAATTGTGAGGTCTCAGTGCTGTGTGTTGCCCTAGATTTTGTAACAAGGAACAGGGGAGGGGAGGGGAAATAGAGGTACAGGGGAGGGGAGGGGAGGGGAAAAAAGGTAAAGTCTGCAGAGCTGTGATAGCGGGAAGAGGACCGAGTCGAGATTACTGTGTATCCCAAAGCGATTCGGTTGGCAGATGCCCCCCCCCCCCCCAAACCCCTCCCCACCGCCCGTGCTGTCAGGAGAGAGGCCAAGGGACCAGAGAGAGAGAGAGAGAGCGGCGCGGAGCGATAATTTTAATTAAGAGTCTCCGTTTGGATAAATACGCCTTTCCAGGTCATTTGATCGGGGCGGAGCCAACAGACAGCGGCGGGGATGTGGAACTTGGGGCGCTGCGATGTGCAGACATACAACTCACAGCTTCTCTCTCTCTCTCTCTCTCTCTCTCTCTCTCTCTCTCTCACAGCCACTTTCACATTTAATTTACGAAAAAATGTGCTGCACACTTCGGCAAAAAAAAAAAAAAAAAAAAAAAAAAAAAACCCGGGTAGTTGTCAAAACCCATAACCCTTGAAAGCCAGAGAGAAAAGCGTCGAATATTAGCCTGTCGAAAGAGACTGAGAAACAACAGAAACCTCCGCAACGCACATTCACATTTTCCTCCCCAGAAATATGGAGTCAGGTGTTATTAGTGCCAGTCATGCTTTATTTGAATGTTTTTTTTTTTTTCAAACCTACAAAGGCCATCTTAACCTTAAAAATGGTTCATTTTGAGGGACGGACACCGCCATAAATTCGATGGTGGGTTGAAATGTTCATGCCACACCATTTCTCTCCGATTCTAATTCTCTCCTTCCTTGCTTTTCCCATTCATCTCTAATGGCCATGTCAGCTAGAAGGAGCCGAGGGAATTGCTTTCTCTATTGTGTGGTTTAAGCAGTCGGTTAGCGGCATGGCTGGCAGGGGTGGGGGGGGGGGACAGAACATCTGTCTGCGGTGTAAAAAAAAAAAAAAGAAATAAAAAAAATTGATAATAAAAATGAAGACATTCCCGATCGATAGATATAGGTTGGCGGACTTGCTTAATAGAAAACCAGCCCTTCCCTGAAAATCCACCTTTACCTCAGTGCACCAGGCCTGACTGTGGAAAGTAGGCTTTGACCAAAGGAAGTCCATGAGATGAGACCACACCACTTAACCCTGTCATGCGTAACATCACAAAAGTGTGATGAGAACGTTCTTAACTGAACATTCTAATGCTGATGTCACAATCACGACTGGCAGTGGAAAGCAGCGGAGTTCTAGAACACTGACTGAGAATTTTGGAGAAAAATAAATAAATGTATATATTTATTCTTATTTACATATTTTAAATATATTCCTGGTGACTGGTTTAGGAGGGAGAAACAGAGCAAAGAATTATGGAAGGTATCTATTTATAAGACTTTTTTGAACGTGCTTTGCATTTGGTATTCTTTCTAATTAATTATGAACAGTTATTTAAAAAAAAACAAAAAAAAAACATCAGGCAACTGCTGTTATGTTTTATCTGGTTGTATGTTGAACGTTGGGATTACTGATAGGAACAAAGCAAACATTTGTACATCCTGAAGCTACTTTGCATACATGACAAAATATTAAATAATCTCTGTGGTAGGACATTATTGCTTTCGATTATTCTATAAGCCGTCTGCAAACGAAGTTCTCGCTGTCTGGATTTATAACAATGCCTGACGTGTCCGTCTCACAGCCAGTCAGAGGATGTTTGATGCGGCTCCATTTTAAATCACCGACTCACAGACTGATCTCTCCGCTAAGTGCAGTCAGTCGTACCCTACAGAGGAAGGGGGTTTTTAATGAAGTTACGGTAGCATTTCTAGCTATAGGCAGGTCTACAGCCACAGATCTTAAGGTCGAGGTGACCACGGTAACCTCCACGTCAAAGACAATCCTTTATTACACAACATACTGGAAGTATCAACTCTGGATTCTCGATGGAATTCACTCAGTAAATGAGAGTCATATGATGATAGTTTCCATATGTAATGCTCGCTGAACAGCTGTAAGTAGTATTATTGCATTGTGCATATTTGCATGTTTCGCTATATGTATGTATGTACCGTATGTGTGTAATATGTCTGTTGTACAGCACATTACAGCGTGCGTGCGCGTGCGTGCTTCCCGTGTGTGTGTGTGTGTGTGAATGAGAGCATGTGTGTGCATGTGTGTGTGCGAGTGTGAGCATGTGTGTGCGTCCCGTGTGTGTGTGAATGAGAGCATGTGTGTGCATGTGTGTGTGCGTGTGTGTGCGAGTGTGAGCATGTGTGTGCTTCCCGTGTGTGTGTGTGTGTGTGAATGAGAGCATGTGTGTGCATGTGTGTGTGCATGTGTGTGTGCTTCCCATGTGTGTGTGAATGAGAGCATGTGTGTGCATGTGTGTGTGCGTGTGTGTGCGAGTGTGAGCATGTGTGTGCTTCCCGTGTGTGTGTGTGTGTGTGTGTGAATGAGAGCATGTGTGTGCATGTGTGTGTGTGCGTGTGCGTGTGCGTGTGTGTGAATGAGAGCATGTGTGTGCATGTGTGTGTGTGCGTGTGCGTGCACACAGAGGGGGGTTCAGGAGGAGTTGGACCGGGTCTGTTGATTTAATTTCTAAAATGCGATTAGGGAGGAGAGCGGGTGAACTATGAGCTTTGGGAAGAAGAAGGCTAATACAAAATGGATTTTCCCCTCCTTCTCCTCCTGCTAATAACATTTTCCGCCACTCTGTGATGAATCTGACTTCCACCTTAAATGATGCGTGCTCTGGCGTGTGTGAGCAGCGTGTGCAATCAGGAGCCTGCCGTCCATTATAAGTATAACAGGTCTAATGCAGTCCTGCAGAGAATGGGTAATCAGTTCTACTGTTAAAAAAAAAAACCAGGCCAACACAAACACAAACAGCACACAGGCCAGCTTTTTACCATCTTTCGGTGATTTTCGTGAAGAGGACTGTGGTATGTTAAATATGGAAAATGGTAAATGGACTGCATTTGATGCCTCTCATTCGCCAGAGCAGTTAGGGGTTAGGGATTAGGGGTTAGGTGTCTTGCTCAAGGATACTTCGACATGCCCAGGGCGGGGTTTGAACCGGCAACCCTCCGACTGCCAGATAATCGGCCTTACCTCCTGAGCTATGTCGCCCCATATTAGTCTCACAGAATATTGCAGAAGAGTAGTATAAGTGTGTTGCTTTGAAGAGAGTCTCGCCCTTTCCACACATGGGAAGCACCTGCTTGTCTAACAACGATCATAAATAATACATTCAGAAAACACGAATGGACACACACTCGTGTGCACACACACACACACACAAACCCACATACACATACACACGCACACACGCACACACAAACGTGCGCACTCACACACCCCCTAAAGCTTAAGAGAATCATTGCATCACATTGATTCCTGGGTCTATATGGAACAGTTCCCTAAATCACAAATCCTACTGACTGATGGGAGATTCCGAACCACTGAATCCCACCGACTCAAAGGATATTCTATAGCGCTGAGTACCACCGACTTATCAGAGATTCAAATACAGTGAATCCCACTGACTCATCTGAGATTCTTACACCCTGAGTCCCACTTAGTGGAGATTCTAAAGCACTGAATCCCACTGACTCATCTGAGATTCTACTACTCTGAATCCCACTTAGTGGAGATTTTAAAACACCGAATCCCACCGACTCATCGGAGACCCAAAACCACTCTGCCTTGAACTCACTCTGACATGAAGCTAGAGGTATACAGACTTAAAGTTAATAAAGCACCTGGATAAAGTATCGCTCCGCTTGGCAGATTTCACTTTGCGCTCCATAGGGGAATGAGTATTATTAGCAAGCAGTGAAATCGACTGACTTGAGCGGAGCAGTGCACAATTGCCTGTGTGCATATTAAAATTAATGCACAACAATGCAAAAAAAAACAACAACACCAACAACAACTCCTGTTTGCCTCCCTGTCTCTAATTAGGAAGCAGGAATAATGGTGATGACTCTTCAAAGAGCCTACCTTCGGAATTATTGCACAGGAGGAAAGAAATTTATTCCGTAACCCTCTTGGTTAATTATGTAATACAAAGGGACTGAAAACGACTTCACAAGGAGAAACTTCTGCCTCCAGATAAGAGTTTTCACGCACGCCTGTCTTTTTTGTTGCGAAGGGAGAGAGCGGACTCCCGCCTTTCACGAAATAATTCTTTGTACACTGTGATAATGGCGCATTTGAAGCACCCATTTTATTTTGAAAACTAATGAGTCAATACAGCCCTTTTGAACACAATGTGGAATTGAAACTGAACAGACATCATGTTTAATGGCTTCTTATTGTCAACATGACAGCAATTTCAGAAATGGCGCAAATAATATTCAATACATTAATTACATAACTCGACTTATTCCAGCACCAGCCTCTCCAGTGCCACTTCTCATTAATTCAGAGTAGGACAGCTACTAAAGTTCTGACATTTATGGTATATACCAAGGTGCAAAGAACATTTACTCATCCTAATTAGGCACCAGGGCTAAAGTACTATCAGTTTGAAACCTCATACTTTTCATTTAACGATATTTTACACGTACCTAACCAGAGCTAAGCATTAAGCACATTCTCTGGGAGAAAGTAATCAAAGACTATTATGAACAATGGTGTGAGTGTTTGATAATGTATATACTAAATATATATACTAAAAAACTTTTCATGACTTTCCCTTCTTTTTTCATGGACTTACTTCTCAGGTATTAGTTCATGGACAGCAAGTGACCTCTTATGCGTTTTTTTGTGGGGTTATGTCTAATTAAAGAGATCCCACTCCTTCAATTTGCAGCTGGGTATATCATTTATTTGGCAGTGAACTGTGGGATAGAAAATCCAGGCCTACGCCCGGATCAACCCCTGCTTTGTATTCAAATGAAAGGGCCTGGTTCTCTAATCCCCAAATGCATCTGAACCTCTGGGTCTGTCATCGGGAAAAAAAATCCCACAGAATACAGCAACCGTTCAAACAAAGAGAACTGCCGCCTGTCAACCGTAAAAAAAAACACACAAATAACGCTCTTTTCTATAATCTTTCTCAAACACATTCATATCCGAGCACTCACCTTGAGTGAACGGAGAGATGCATCATAAAAACTGAAGGCTGTTAGGAGTCGAATAAATATCCATCAACGCAGGTAGAACAAAAGGGAATATGACAGCGGTGAAAATATGCCTGTCTGCACACCCACCCCCCTCCCCCCCCCCCCCCTCAGGTGATGATAAGCAAAAGGTATCAAGCTGCTCTCCTCAAAAAGCATGGGTGTTGAACAGACATGACGCCTCTGAACAGTAGTTCTTTTGGAATGTTGCTTTTTTTTTTCTTTCTTCAAAATCCTAAATCAGTGTTCTAGAACTGCACTGCTCTCAGTCACCAGCCGCGATTGTGACATCAGCATTAGAGTGTTCAGTTAAGAACATTCTGATCTCATATTCATGACCTCACACCACAGTGGGTTAAGAACTTCCTGGTGTGTTACGGGAAGCACGTCAGGACCGTACTAGGACACAAGCTCCGTGCCGAGCAACTCAGTCACATGGTACTCAGTCACATGGTCCGTCCTGTGCGATTCTGAGACTCCTGAATCCCCAAACCACCCAGAACTAAAATGAACCATAGAGTGAATCACAGTACCCCATCGGGAAAGGGGAGGCTGGAAGAAGCTTAATTGAGAGGGTGGGGGCCCAGATGCAATAAAGCACACCGAACAACTACCTCCCACTCGTTAATTAAGACCCCAGACTCAAAACTGTTCACACACGATGCAATATCCCTGTTGTTCTGTACCTGAGCACAGAATGGTTCATGATCCTTTAATTCCCTCCTTGACAACTGCTTCCACAGTCATCGTTTACCAGGCTCCAACTAATAAGAAAAAACATTTAAAAACTGAATAAAGACTTGTGATGAATGAAGGCTTCAGGAACTTCATAACAAGTAGTGCTTCCAGAATCCATTAATGACATCCTATTAACCAATTTATAAAAACTTTCACTCTCCTTTGCTGCGATTCATTCACCCAATCACTGAGAGACAAGTGATAGCTCCACCCATTTCTGAGCCTTATGAAGCTGTAAGACTCGCAGCAGACAGGGACTAATGCAGGACATATTCAAGTGTCCTCCACTGAAGCTAGATGTCCTGCCAAATTTGAATGCAGTTCTGGAAAACTGCCAGGTAATGCTGTACGTGTGAGAAGGGCAAAATTATTTAAACGTAGACAGAAACAAACCGGCCAGCCTGGCCCACAGGCAAGTGAAACGCATTT
Source organism: Anguilla anguilla (assembly GCF_013347855.1). Classification (NCBI taxonomy): domain Eukaryota; kingdom Metazoa; phylum Chordata; class Actinopteri; order Anguilliformes; family Anguillidae; genus Anguilla; species Anguilla anguilla. The sequence goes on from NC_049203.1 coordinate 6,563,354, forward strand.
AGACTTGCTTTGTATTCTGTATGTTATGTATTTAGTTTAGTGCTTTGTTGGAAATTCATTTTTATAAAGTGCCCCATCAAATAGAATGATGCTCGTTGGCTCAATTCAGTGTCATTACATTTCACGAGGCTGATTTTGCGTGCTGTGATTGGACAGATTGGACAGTCCTCTTTGTAAGACCGACCCTCACCTTGGCCCTGAGGAAGAGGACGGGCCCACCCCAGCCTTCCACATTCCAGACGCGCAGAGTTAAATATTTCAACATGGCCACACACGCGATCGCCACATCCAGAGCACACAGGAGAAAACTGGTCATCTCAATGTACCTCCTGTCAATCATACACCCACTCGCATGCACACGCATGCACAAACGCGCAAGTGCACACAGACACACACAGAACTGAGCATGCGCTCTCTCACACACACACACACACACACACACAAGAACACATACAAGGACACACAAACACACACACACACTCACACACATACAAGGACACACAAACACACACGCACACACAAGGACACACAAACACACAGAAACACACCCACACACACAAACACACAAACACACCCGCACGCACAAGGACGCACACACTCACACACACACACACACACACACACACACACAAACATTCCTTCAGCTTGTATCTGGGGTGAAATGGCAGCAGAGCCTGTTGGCAGTGCAGCACGCAGTATTAATGTGGCAGCGCCGGCCTCTAAGGGCTGCACTCCTGCCTGGGGGGGGCGGGCTGCTGGCTGCAGGCCGGGGTAAATCAGCGGTGGGACGGGAGCACAGGGGAGGGCGGGCTGACGGGTGCCGCTCCGCCTTTCTTGGCCCGGTCCTCCGGTGTCCGTCCCCCTCTCCCAATCCTGATCTTCCCTGGCAGGACGGGGGCAGCAGGGCGCGCCCGCCTGACAGTTCGCTCAGGGCAGCGGCCAGGCCGCGTCACACGGCCTGACGTCCGGCCGACAGCGAAGTCAGCGCGAGCGCCAGCCGGGCGTGGCTCCCTCGCACGGGTAATGAAAAAAAGGAAGGAGCCTCTTGCATCCCTCAGAGGCGCGCCGGACTTTTCCCAAGGTGCCCATGGGAAATGTAGTCCACTGCGGGCGCGAACCACAACCGTAATTAAAGCCTCTGACCAGCACAGCAGGATGACCAGCAGCCCTACAGCGCCCGGCCACGACATCTCCTAATGAACAATCACGGGACGTAAAAACCCGACGAGAGCATGTTAACGGGGCGTGAAAGGCGAGCGGATGCTCTCCTGCGGTACACCTCAGAAGGGAGCTTTAAATAGGACCTCTCTCTCCCTCCTTCCGATGCGGTCTGCACGGGAGCGAGTTCGGAGAGGTCCCCAAAGAACCGAATCATCGCCTGTTTTTATTTTTTCTTCGACACCACTTACGAGCCCCGGGAAGCCTCCCTCCCTCGCCCTTACTCAGGGCTGAAGGCTGCTCTCCTTTGTCTTCACACCGCTGAGCAAGGAGGATACAATCTCAAGCTGCAACTGTACCCACAGAGGAGAAGTTCTATCCCCAGCCCAATGTCTCCAGATGGAACTCTGGGAGTTGGAGTCTTTTTTTGTTTTTTTTTGTTTGGAACAGGGCAGCATATCTACACGCCAGATGGCATGTTTTTAGAGGGGAGGGAGGGAGGGAGGGGCACAGGGGTGTGGCTTCTGAGACTGCAGAAAAGGAGGAAGGGAAAAGCTGACTAACGGTGACTCTGGCTTCGTTCGACGATGCCAGTTTTAGGCGAACCACGCGAGACTCGCACTCCGCGAACCAGGCTGCATCCGAGCAACAGAGCGGTGACAACCCAGTCCTGCCCCCCCGCCCCGAACGCAGCACCGCTCGCCCCCCCCCCCCCCCGCCCCCCCCGGCCCCTCCTCCCTCCTGCAGGCCGGTTCCTGATTAAAGCTCGCCTCCCGTTGCTGAGCCCGGAGAGATCGGACAGGAGGCGCGGCGCTCTGATAATTGGAGCTGCAGAGAATCTAATTTATTCCGGGGATAATGAATTCTCTGTGGCTGCCTCGTCCCCGCATCATTTTTAATCTCGCGCTTCTGGAGGTATCTGTGCAGTAATCCATACCTCTGAGACCCACCCCCCTCCTCCTCCCCCCCCCTGCTGCCACCCCCCCACCACAAGAAGCCGGCTCTTAAATCCGCCCGCTTTGCCTGTGACAGTTTTACACGCCGGGGCTGCACCAAAGCTAATTGGCAAAGTTTTACAGTCGTTTGGAGCTGTTAAAAGTCAGCGTCCATCACAAACGCCCGCCCCACCCCCCGTTACGTCCACTCTCCCTCTCCACGTCCACCCCCTCCCCACCAATCACAACCATCGCACTCTCTCTGTCCAGCTCAAAAATCACTCAGACTGAAAGGCCCTCTTTTCCACCAACGGCCTCTCAAAACCAGCCAAGGATCCGCTCCAGTATGGGCGTACAGTAAAAAGCGCACTTTCGCAAAGCTCAAAATGGACGAACCTAGAAGCCGCAGCACGCAGAAGAAAAGAGGCCCATTCAAATCCCAGGCAAAGAAGAGCTGGGAGGGTCCAAACAGCACAAGGAGGGACAACAAAGCGAAAGACACACATAGAATTAGAGCTTCTGTGCCAGGTGGAGGGGGCGGGACCTAGATGGCCAGGCTAGAAAGGTCGACGTTACAGCCGTCATGGCGACGGACCCTCAAACGGGAAGTGAAAGGTGTCCCCTTAGCGCAGGCCTCGGTGATGCTAACAGGGACGGACCGGAGTGGACAGGGCGAGGACCCGCTAAAAAGCCTGCTCTGCCAGGTGAGGTATGGAGACTGTCAGCCGCGGCCCGAAGATCAGCGCCAGCGGAGGATGACGAGGAGGGAGCAGAGCTGCTGGAGATGAAGGCTTATTCATCTCCCATACCTGCGCATTTACACCTTTACCCCTATCTGCATCCCAACAGCCTCTATACAGACAACAGAAGGAGAGCAGACAACGGAGGCCATGAACAAGCACCGGGCAGAAGGAAAACACGGACCGGATCAAGTTTAACCCTTTTACGGCGTGAGATCGCAAATACCACATCAGGACCCATCGTAGATGATTTGCCATTTCGTCATTTTAATAAATAATAATGCCGCAAAATTTCTTCCATCACGTCACGCTGTCCGGTCGGGACCGCAAACCGGATCTGTACATAAAAATGGAAAACCGGACATTCCGGTTGAAAACAGAACATTCCGGTTGAAAATAGAACATTCCGGTTGAAAACTGGACGTCGGGCAACCCCAACCTTCGGTTCACGAGCACAGTTCCCCAACCATTAACACCTCACCGCACAGTCCTGGCCTTGACACTAATAATATGTGAGACTTCATCTCTCTCCCTCGTGTTTATAATCCCAGCCGGCTCAAAGTTAGCATATTAGCAGACCTGGAGCGGTTTCTGAGAGTGTCGCCAAACTCATTTTCAGACAGCTCCTCAATTTCAAAAACTCGGCAGCCAGGTAAATCAGACACCTGCACACATACGGCGGGGACGAAGGACAGGCGAAGCACGATTAATAAAGCGGGGGGAAAAAACCGTGACAGTCATTTCCCGTCCCGAACCCCTGGGTGCCATTTGTGACAGGTCCTGGCTGATGCGCCAGTTCTTGAAGACAGGTTACCGGGTAATTAAACGTCATCTGGCTCCACATACGCGCGGAGGAATGACTTTTTTTCCTCCAAACTCTCGCCGCCGGTAAAGCAATTAGGCTGGGGTCCTGCACCAAACTCCTTACTACGTTTGTCCGTAGACAGTAGAAAAAAGACGGACAAAGCGACTGTGACGACACCCACTGACTTCCCAAAGGGCTGGCAAGAAAGCGCTTCGACAGTACTGCTTTTTGCGGCGCCATTTTGTACAAACTGGAGCCAGAAACTGCACAGCAGGGAGCAGGGAGTGCCCTTATATGGTCATGAAGTCCAGGCTGGGTCCGGGTCCTCCACTAAGCGCATGAGGTGCGCATCCCCGACCCCCCCCCCACCCACCCCCCCGTCCCGAGTGATGAACATTGATGCAAAACTGTCCCTGATTCGTCCACTTTCGGCTACATGCTATTGTGCCTGAAAGAGCTATCCCGGAGCCAAACGCGCTGGCGCTACTGAGCGTCGTCTCTCAACAAGTCCAGGAAGTGAGCTTCAGAAACGAGGCCCTAACCGCTTGTGTCAGGCGCAGTGGAACACGGCAGTTCGCGGCTGGTGGCGGGACCGCTTACGAGTCGACCGCTGACTGAACCCTGCCACTTCTCTCCTCCCTATTCTCTGTTTTTCTGTTTGTTTTCTCATTCCCTTTTTCCCCCACACTCTCCTTTACCCTACCAAAGCAGGACCTGGGTTCTGAATCTCCATTAATTCCTCTGCCCCGGCTTCACCGCGCTCGACCCGGCGATATCAAAATGGCCGCCGCCCCGGTTCTGCCGTGCTTGCTCCTCCATTTCCTTTTTTTTTCTTCAGACCGGTTTCACCTCATCCTCTCAATCTCACCCCCCCGCCTACAGCACTAGATTTATCACCACCCACCCCCCCCACCTACCTCTCTCCCTCTTTCCCCTTCAAGGAGACTCAAAATGTACCCAACGTAGCTCAATCGTTTATCTCCCCAAATGTGGATCGGAAATTCAAATGGGGGCAAGGACTGTGTGCAGTTTGAGAAGGGGGGGGGGGCTTGGGGGCTGGTGGGGGAGGAAGTGATTTATGTATGCAGAAGGATAGCCGCTTCTCAAAATTCATTTTCATCCTTCGAGAGACTTAATTTGTGTGAAGCGATGGCTTAAATGAGAGATGGAGTGGTGCGGGGAGAGGCGTGCGCTGACCTCTTTCTCTCCTCGTGGCCTGAATAGAGAACGACGGCCCGTGTTCTAGCACCTTCTACCGCCGAACACTCTGAACAGGAACATCTGCACCAGCGACGGGCCGCAAAGCCTGTAACCCAGGGAGCCAAGAACTGCAGGCGTCCCCTACACTGACTAAACGGGCACGAGCCAGCGTCGAAATCCTGCAAACTGCTCATCATCCATTGCCTTACTTAACCCTCCTGAAGAGCAGTTTTTTTTTTTTATTGGAATGTTCTTTTCAAAATCCTTCAGAACACCATTGCTTTCAATTATCAGTAGCGATTGTTACATTAGCATTAGAATGTTCAGTTAAGAACATTATAATCACATAATTGTGATCTCGCACCTTGGAAGGTTAAATTAAATGGTAATATGGCAATTTCCTCCTTTGTACAATCATATCTAAATCCCGTTGAAATGTAAATGTGCTCACGGCCTGTTCAAATTTCTTTTTTTCGAATGCACACCATTTGGATTTTCTAATTAAATTAATTAGCTGTTGTACTTTGCCGTTCAATAAAAGTCCAATATGTAATTTTTCCTTAAGTGAACAACAAATCCATATTAGCACTGATTTGTTGCTAGGGCACAAATGACAAAGAACAAATGAACAGAAATACCTTTAATGTTTTCTACATAAACACCTCCAATGCTAAGTTTCTATAACAAAAAAAGGCTCTGGTAGAGATTTCTTGACAGACAGAGGTCAGGCCCAAGCCATTATTCAAGCAAGAGCTCGACTCAAATCCAATGAACTGAGGTCCAGCAAACAAGAAAGCCTTGCGTGTCCCCAAGACCAAGATGAGAAACTACGGCACGAAACCTCAGTGGGAAGCAAATTAACTGAATGGGCGCATATCCTTAATCACACATCATCTCATTATCCCTGTATTACAGAAAGGGGGCTGACCCTGGTCTTACCAAGTGATTGATAAGGGAAATGGCGCTGGGTAACCTCCTTAGAGATATGCAGGGGGGCGGGGGGCTGCTATAGGGGTGGCCCATTGACCCTCTGCAGTCAACGAGCTCCAAAATGGCCATTTTCTTTTCCCTATATTTGCTGCAGACATTCAATTATGAATGAGAGAGAGAGATAGAGAAAGAAAGAGGGCAAGAAACAGAGGGAGAGAGAGAGGGAGGGAAAGCAAGAGAGAGGGAGAGTGAGAGTGGGGGAGAGACAGAAAGAGAGAGAGAGAGAGAAGGCATAGAGGAGGCACGCTTGCTGGCATTACTGTGAGTAAAAACTGCTGAATCAATTCACCACCTCTCTAAAGGCCCAGCCTTTTGGGACAGGTGCAGAACTCATTATCGGGGTATGAGTTGGAACGGGGGCACAGATTTCCCCTCCGGTCATATACAGGGCAGGACTGCCCCGGGGACAGAGGTCATCGAGAAAGATTTCGGAAGGCGGGGGCCTTGCGTTCTGCTCCCGGCCCCCGCTCCGGTCAGAAAGCGAGACTTTGTTTGGGCCTAGGGCGGAGGCGGCGTCTCCTGGGGAAAAGTCCTTGTTATTCAGCTCAGGAAGCAGGTCTGAGGGCCTGTAGGGGCCCACATGGGGACCAGGAGTGGGGGCCCGGAGTGGGAACCCGGAGTGGGGGCCCGGAGTGGGGCCCAGTTTGGGGACCCGGAGTGGGGAGCTGAAGTGGGGGCCTGGAGTGGGGACCCAGCATGGGAAATGTCAGTTATAGATAGGGAAATTGAAGATTGTCCAATGGTTCATATTTTTCCTCATCCATATTTTGGGACTTTCCTGCAAGACCGGATAAACAGGCAGTACTTCTGGTGCAGGATTTTTATTGGTTTAGAGAAAAGGAAAGAGTGATCTCATTGGCAGCAGTAATCCTAACTGTATACTTAATGGTACACTGTACACCAGGGGGTGTCGAACTCCAGTCCTGGAGGGCCGCAGTGTCAGCAGGTATTTCTGGTTGCCTTTCAATCTGCAGCCAATTAAAGCCTTGAGAACTAGGTGTGCGGACTTCTTTAGCCAATCAACGATTTAAATCAATCGCTTGTGGGGAATCGCACCGAAAACCAGCAGGCACTGCTGGCCCTCCAGGACCGGAGTCGGACACCCCTGCCCCGCGCCTTCGACAGGGGCGGCGCTGACCGCGGGACGCTAGCAAACTGGCGCAGCCCGGTCTCGACGGAGCGCGCTCGCAGCGAGGAGCGGCGGCGAGGCTAATTTCAGCCGTGTATTAATCAAACAGACGTGTGGGCTCAGCTAATTGCTCTGGGAAGGGTTCCAGCTCCTTAATTTTTCGTCGGCCCCGCTCTTTATCTGCCGAGAGGATGAGCGAGGCATCGCTCGTTAGCCTGCTTTTCCGGCTCTGCGTTCGGCGGCTCTGTTAGCCTACGCTGGCAGCCGGGGCTACGCCGGCCTTCATACCGCCTACTGGACTCGGCCGGCTCCCTCCACCACACCACCCAACTCTTCAGCTCCCCTTACCCCTCGACCTCTGCCCCTCTCCTTCCCTAAACCCGATCCCTCTCTGGCACAAAGTTCTCCTTCACCCCCTCCATCCACCCCCCTCTACCTCTCCCCCTCTCCTTTCCTAAATCCAATCCCTCTCTAGCAGGAACCCAAATTTCAATCTCCACTAACTCCAGCCCCTCCATCCACCTCCCTCTCCCAAACCCCTCTCATCTGAACCCCCCACCAGCTACAGTGGCTTATGTGCCACCCCCCCCCCTCCCCCACCCCCGTCCTGCACATGCCCCCACCCCCGCCCAAAATCTCCATGCTCCCACTCAATGGTCAGCTTCACACATGGGTGGCTGTATGTTTAATCCCTTCTCTCCTTCATTGCAGAGGAGTAGCACAGTGGATCACACAGTCCGGGGAAAAGATAAAAAATGCATTAAGGCTTTGCTTGCTGTGGGCTGACTTCAGCCATTTTAAACCTGACTTGATAGGATGTGAGAATGGGATGTAAAAAGGCCATTATACTGCTTTGGAGCGATTCTACATCTCTTAACTTTGTGCCATCTGTCTCCCGATACTGAATCACACATGGGGGACTGGTAGTGCCACTATTTTAAGTGACGGCTGTCTCATTCATCCAATCAAAACTTAATGCCACCAATGCTTTTCTTCCACATTTGATTGGCCCCCATCGTAATGCTATTCAGACTCTTAGACAATAAGGCAGGGAGCCTTTATACAATATCAAAACGGAATACATACTTTTAAAAAACAAAAAAAACAAAATCCCATCCTGCCATTTCAAAGCTGTTTTTCGCAATACCCGAACTGCTCTTTTAAGTTTCTGAGTCGCGCACACTCTGGATTTAATGACGGCGGCGCGAAGTTGGCCGATTAGTTCTGCCTGGATGTGGGAATGCAGCCTCAGAGGATTAGCTTTAATTTTCTCTCTCTCCCTGCCGTCTCCAGCGGCGTCGTCGGTAAAAGCAGGCCCCCCTCCATCAGCACCGCCTGCGCTAATCGTCACTTACTCTCCCCCAAAACGAGCCGCGGCGCTGGGAACGGGAGCAACGCGACGGGTCCCGGGCAAACACCTGTCGTTGCCGCGGCGCGGAGCACAGAACCGAACCCGGGACCGCTTCCCAATTTATCCCCGGCTCGCGAAAAAAGCAACAGCGAGCTTTCCAACAACCCCTGCCGTCCCCCCCCCCCCGTCCCCCGTCCCCCCCGTCCCTCTCCCTCCGCATTGTTCCGCTCTCTCCCCGGAATAACTGATGGATTTCTGAGAAAATGATTGAGATTCCCCTGACGAACACAAAATGGTGTTTCTATATTTATTTATTTTTTTTCTCTTCTTCCTGGCTGCGACTGGAGGACCGAGCTTGTGTAAACACGGCTGGGATTCTGAAGAGATTGAAAAGCTGAAATGTGCTGTTGGCGTTTCTTGGAAGGACGAACCGCGGCAGTTACGGCCGCATATTACCCAGCCTGCGGCCCTCAGAATCCTCCTGAAGGACAGAGCAGAAAAAGGAGAAGAAAAAAAAAACCCCACTAAGGTTCTGTGAAAGCAGCTGTTCACCAATTAACTTTTTGCAAAGTGAGCTGATTCAAGGAATTAATCAAAGACATGCTGGGAAGGTGGGGGGCGGGCTTGGATTGGATATAATATATCTTAAATATCTCCATAGGTCCAACTAGTGGAAGCCCCTGTTTAGAGGGTGTGGCCTCATTAGATGATTGGCAATTTCTGGTCAGTGGGTGTGGCCTGATAGAGTGGAAGTCCGTGATCAGTGGGTGTGGCCTGGTTGCAGACAGACAGGACTGGATGAGGCTACTGTCATCAAATACAGTGAGCTCTTACCACTCTCCCTTCCCACTCTACACAGGAGGCAGCCTGCCAAAGGTGTGTGTGTGTGTGAGAAAGAGTGTGTGTGTGTGTGTGTGTGTGTGTGTGTGTGTGTGTGTGTGTGCGTGTGTGTGTGTGTTTCTGTATGAGAGGGTGTGCTCTTCATTACAGGAGCAGGGCCCGACGCTTTGCTGATGTCTAAAGAAGCTGCAGCACTGGAGCGCCGGCAGCTCAGCCCTCTTTAAGAGGAGATCGCTCCGGCAACCGCACACATCAAAGGGAGAGCCTGCGAGGCAGCGGCAGGTACCGCAGGGGCTTCTGGGAAAATCGACAAAAGAATCAGTTCTCAATAAAAATAAATAAATAAGTAAATAAATAAAGCTCCGGCACGGACGCCTTTCTCTGCCTTTGAGAAAAGGATCCTCGCACAAACATTGCAAAAAAAAAAAAAAAAGATTTTCTTGGCTGAATGTTGCTTTCTGCAAAATGTAGAAATGGGCATGCTTCACCCTACTACAGCATCTCCAAGTTTCCTTTCTCAGAATTGCGCTTTTAATTTGAAGGATAAAAACAGAACCTTTAAGCCCCATTACGTGCTCATTAATGAGCTGCCCGTTGTTGCATATGTTGCAAGGTCCGTCCAAAGTAATTACTAAAAATGAACATAAACAACATTATGGTGGTAAATTGCTACTAAAATATATAATAAAATGCCTGGTGTTGGCAGTACTGCGACAGTAGCCTAGTTTAGTGTTCAGCTCATTTAGCATTAACATAACAAAACATAACATTCAGCCCAGCAATGCTCGCCATTTTCCTGACTAAATTAGTGCACTGATTACCTACAGATGAGACAGTATCCAACACCATATCAAGCCCAGTCTTGAAAATCCCCAGAGTCCCCATTACTGTGCATTGTGCATTGACCACAGGACACATTAAATATGTCCAACACACTGGCCCGCATTAAACAGGCCTCTATATGCAAGCCCTTCGCTGATTATTCTGTAATTTCGTCCTCGCGTCCTCAAATGCAAGTATGGAAGACACGGCCTCTGAGCCGAGGATATAAGCACTGAGTCTGAATTACACACAGAGCAACAGAAAGAGGCAAAGGAGCGCTTCGAAGACACTTCCTGTAGGGCCTGAGGCCTTCTTGCCGTACGCAAAACCTTTTAGCATGCACAAAACCGATAACATGACCACGCCATTTGTTATGCAGCGATCGATGGTCGCGCCATTAGTTCTGCGTGCTCTAAAACGGCCTCGCACATGCTAACGGTCTCAGTGAGCCGGGCTCTTAAGTGTGCGTCTGCGGAAGCAGGCCTAATGGAGGTTTAAAATAAGGGGCGTGTTTGTGGGCTGAGACCGTTTAAGGAGTCCGGCAGGCAGCGGTAAAAGCAGGGCACTTATGGTTAAGGCTGCGTTCGACAGCGGAAGCCCTCCCACTCGTCTTTCTGAGGTTTAATGACCACGTGTGAATGCTCTTCTCATGCAGTTCGAGTGGCCAGCAGGAAGGGAAGGGAACAGTGCTTCTGATGCAGAGAAGAAAGCAGCACTGGGCAGAGGCAGCAGTCCTATAGACACTGGGACAGACCACACACATACACGCGCGCACGCACGCACACACATGGGAAGCACACACATGCTCACACTCGCACACACGCATACACACACACACACACGGGAAGCACACACATGCTCACACTCGCACACACACATACACACATGTGAAGCACACACACAGGAAGCACACACATGCTCACACTCGCACACACACACACAGGAAGCACACACATGGTCACACTCGCACACACACACAGGAAGCACACACTTGCACACACACACACTACCTGAATCTCCAGTGCTGATATGAAGGGTCGGGCAGGAAGTCCATTTTGTTCTCATTAAATTCCAAGGGCGCGTTGTTCACTCATAATACTCAGAATCAACTTAAAAATTCAAAGTATGTGGAGAAAAGCCTTGATTCTTGAAGGTCATTCCGGTTCTGAATGACGTGGTCTTTCCATGCAACGGACAGTCAATCCGCTTCCTGCTTTTTGACAAGCGTCCGGATGGACACGGACACTGACCATTTATTGATTTCATCTCCAATAATCTGTTTGCGCAACTTACATCCTGTAAGTAGCATGTTGCATGCTGTATCGAGCTGTTCAATGTGTATAACTTCAGGTAAGTGCTGTGCATCTCTTATTCATTGTATTGTTTACTCCATTCCGCTGGTCACAAACATAGTTATATTTGCTGCATTTTAATATTTCTATAAACGTCTTCATTATTTCTCTTCCTGCCCAGATTACTTTCACTCGCCTAGACCCTTGTAACCCCCACCTGAAAACCCCATAAATTTTAAACAGCAGAAGGGAAAATATGCAGCCTTCCAAGGCACACTGTATAATGCATACTTCTTAAGCACCGGCCGCAGCGTGAGCCTTGGGTGCTCTAAGCGCTGCGGAGCAGTTGATGGATGACTGGAGCTTCCAGTTGGATTTGCAGCCGCGTGTTGTTCAGTAGAGGCAAAGAGCATGCTGGGTAATCCTGGCTGTATAATTTAATAACCCAAAGCTTTGTGAAACGATTCTCCATTTTTTTTTTTTTTTTTCTTTCCCCGAGAAGGACACCGACCTTGAACATAAAAAAAAAGAATCAATTATTGAATAAAAGTGCTGCAACAGATTACATTTTTTTTTGTTTTTTGGGCTAACGCATAACAGTATTTTTCGCTCACTTATTTAACATTGGAATAAATCTTTTTTTAAAGTCCACTTTTTAGAGAGTGTGACACCTGCCACCGCGCGAATCCTCAGGCACTGTGACTTACACCCTCCTGGCTCGCTGCCATGGGCGTGGCCAGCCGGGCAGTCCAGCAGGCGATTGGCCAGTGTCGCAGGGGCATGTCGCCCGGCTGCATAACTGATTGGAGCAGAAAGACAAACGCGACAGGACACGTTACCCTAACCCCAGCCAACCGCACTCCGAGCCTATAATAGCTCATCGATTCCTGGAGGCAAATGGCTCGATTCCGCAGACAATGAGCAAGATTCTGTTTCCACGGTGACCGGGTTCCCTACTGTTCTACCTCGAAGAACACAAAAGGATCGAGAAGCCTTATGTTGTCACTCCACTGCCTGTAGACTTTCAGACTATGTATCAGATTATGTATTGATTATAGTCAATGTTGTTATAAAATGCATTATTATTATATTCAGATTACTTACGACAGCCCTCTATACCTATTATATATACACACACTTCTGTTTTATGTATATAAGGAGCGCCAATCTGCACCCAGTCCATCTGTAAGCGGCCTGCCCTGCCCTGCCCTGCCAGGCACCCCTAATTCTGCTGCCTTCAGCGCAGGTTCGAACCCGAGGTCATCCTCGAGAATGGAAAACACAGACCAGCTTACCGGATCATCCGCTTCCTGTGCCCGGGTAATGCATCGCGTTAGTTATGGATTCGACCTTCTAACCTGTAAGGCTGTGGGGTCAAGACCCAGGTGTAGGACTGGTGCTGCACCACTGAGCACTGACTGAATAGGCGCTCGTGTGCTGCATGCATTTATAACACATTAAAAAAATTGTCTGGTTTTGTAGGACACCCCGAACACAGGGGAACAAATGACGTGGGGACCTGCTGATGGTCCATCACAGGGACCTGCAGCGATGGAGGGAGGGATGACCCTTGGGACCCCCCTGACGAAAAGGGGCGGAGCGTCTGCGGAAGATCAGGTGACAGCAGACACTGACTAGCCCTGCGCCGTGTCGGGAAATTAATTAAACCGCCCTGCCCGCCCCCCCACATGTGCCACGCTCTCAAGACTCAATCAATATCCAGCCAGCACAGAGTACTGAGGAAGACCTGCCACGCCCACGCCCCCCCAAGTCTCGTTACCACCGGCAACCACCCACCCCTTGATCGCACTACCATTTGTCAACTTCTGCCAGGCGTCTGAGTCGCGCCTCAGACTGTGACAGCCAACGGGGGTGGGGCGGGGTGGGGGGGGGGGTTGTAATATAAATAAGGGTGGATCATTGACTGGAGGGGGTGGGGGATGAAGGATAAGGCATCTCCTTGACATTTTAATCTGCTCCGACCATCTTTCAGCGAGTGAGAGGAGAGGGGGAGCCACACCTCCGGAATCTTCCAGAAATAAGGCGTCAGCCGCGCGGGAGCGTGCGACGGAATGAGGCGCCCCCACCTGGAACCGCGAGGTACTGCATCAGCACCTCACTGTCATTTCTCTCGCTCTTTCTCAAGCGGGGCTTCCATCCCCACTGTTCTCATGCTAATTTTGCGCATAAGGCCCTCGGGCGTGCTCAGCCAACCCACCCTGAATAAATAAGAGGTCAATAACGCAGAAGGCAAAATAAAAGTCCTCGGCGCTTCACTTTCATTATTGCTCTTATTTTGACAAAGAAGCAAACGAGTTCCGCCAGTTTGATCACCGCCGCTGAAGGAGCTAGCGCGCTAAACCGCTGAGAGGCTCACAGCACCAAGACAAATAACTGCTGATGAACGCTCCGGGTCTCTCTGGAGCGCATGCTGTAATTACGCTCGTTTCACTGCACCCCCCCCCCCCCCCCCCCCGTCACAAAATGCGGCTCCCGCTGTCGCTCAAGAGCAATGGCTTCTGGGAGTTTGTTTTTTTTTCCGGCTGGACACTCTACGCTTCGCCAGCGCACCCAGAGCCACAGTGAACTTACAGCCCAGCGTTCCTGGGGGGCAATTAAACGCAGAGTTTAGGGAAATAGAAGCCATTTCAATTCACCGCATCTAAGGGCTCTGTGATTAATGAACAGAACGGAGAATTCCCGAAGTAACGGGGAAAAAAAGATATTAAGAGCGCGTTTCTTTTCGTGTTAAATTCTTCGGTTTCATTGCGCAAGGTCAGGTGACACACCGCAGTGCGGTTAGCGAGGCGGTCCGCAGCACTGGCGCACACGGCAAAACTCGAGTGGACCACAGGCAGCTCTCTCACGCGCACGTTCCGTCGCATATTCTGTCTCTGATTGGTCCCCTCGATGGTCAGAACCAATCAGAGACAGAATAGCCGGTGAGTAAGGGGCGGGGCTAATGGGACCGCTCGTCCGCTGGGGCGCCACTTCCGCTTCATCTCAGTGAGTGACAGGTCAGGGTTTTGATTGACAGGGCAGGGGTATGAGTGACAGGTCAGGGGTTTGAGTGACAGGTTAGGGGGTCTGAGTGACAGGTCAGGGGCTTGAGTGACAGGTTAGGGATTTGTCCCAGGGAGCACTGTGCCTCATGGCCCCGCGACCCGGTACATGACTGAGGCCCAGGTGTGCCTCACTCGATGTCACGCACCCGCATAATCAGCTTCACACAGGCGTGTCAGCCTGTAATGAGATCAGTCAGCTACAGTACAGTAGGTGCCGGTTCTCAACAAGAGGACGAGAAAACTGGCTTCACACAGGGAGAGAACCCTGGGGCCAGCTGTCAATCATTCTGAACGTTAGCAGTGCAGTTGAAGTGGACGAAAAAAAAAGCGCGCGTGCACACACACGCACCTGCGCACGCACAACTATACACGCAATCAAAAAACAGTAATAAATATACGGCGGTAATTCCGTCAACGGCAAGCGAAGAAACAATCCGCTGCAGATTTATTATTTCATTCATCAAGCTTTGTTTATGGACAGAACCAACAAGTTAATAAACTGCAGCAACACGATGAAAAATGGAGCTATTACGCCGCGAGACAGAAGCGTGTTCCGCGCTGATTTAGGGGATGAACAAACATAGCGAGAGAACACAGTTTTGCGCGGCTCTCTCATCACCACTTCTGTAATAGACCATGATCGCACAACCTGTTGTTCTGTAATCAACAGGGCGCGATGCACTGCGAAGTCACAGAGCTGGTGTTAATGTAGAATTTTTTTCCCATCACTATAGCAACAGAGTGCTCCCGCTGTGATCACCAGGTGACAGTGCATTTTGATGTAACAAAGCTCGCGGCAGAGATGGAGAGCCACGTCTCTACCACGGCAAATACAGAATGACGAGATTCAGCTCACCCTCAAATGGACGTCACGTTACAATCTACTCCTCCCACAATTTGCAGTGCCCATGTTTTTATTTATTTTTTACAATGCAGGTGATATTAAGCTCTGCTACCAGGTGAAAATGTTAAAACTTCGCGCTACAGTTAACTGTTACAACAGCGGAAAACTGCCATTTATTTTGTTTTTGAATTCTTCTGAAAATATAACGTAAAACTAAAATACGGTAAATTGCCTAACTTTAGTTAGCCGCCTAGCCTGCTGAACATACAAACAAATCAAACATCAGCAGCGTAACTGCGATGTTCCATTTTCATGGCGCCTAGCTAGTGACCTCGCACCTCGCTGAAAGCTGGTGTTTCATTGAAAATTTAATTTGGGTCACACTTTCAACAGTTTTAAACTCTCTAGCCAGCAAAGCGATGCTTCATTCCTAATTCCATTTCTTCCGCAAATCACTTACCGATGTGCTTTCTAAAAGCTCACGAAGGAAGCGCACGCGCTGTAATCCAATTCTCGCACAGAATATAGGGATCGATGGTTTTATGCGGGCCAAGACGGAAGCGGCCTTTAAAAATGAATGGGGATTCCGGAAAGACTGCAGTCATCTTGTTCCATCTCTGTCTTTGGCGAGGCTACTGTAGCAAAGAGCGTAAATATAGACTCTGACTGTAGATCTCTCATCACTATGACATCAGAATGCTGTGTTTACAATGCATTGTGATGTAACAAATGTTACGGCAGATCAATAGCCACGCAATTGGGGGAAATTACAATGGGACAATAAAGCTTTGGGACAAACAGAGATCAGGATGTTTACTTGATCGCAGCATATAGACGTCACATTAAATAGTGTAATTTTTCATCTAACAAAATCAAACACGTGGTGAAATAAAAAAAAAGTATGCCCCCAGTGAGTTAGCACTTCTGAACACCACTCAGTCCCGCCTATAGTCCCTCTCGCATTTCCTCTCGCCTCCTCTCTGTGATGTGAATCTGTGAACCCAGGTCAAGTG
This sequence comes from Anguilla anguilla, assembly GCF_013347855.1. Classification (NCBI taxonomy): domain Eukaryota; kingdom Metazoa; phylum Chordata; class Actinopteri; order Anguilliformes; family Anguillidae; genus Anguilla; species Anguilla anguilla. The sequence goes on from NC_049203.1 coordinate 6,579,538, forward strand.
CGCTTACAGCACCTCCGGGCGTTGGCCGCGGAGCAAATTGGGGTCAGCTGTGAGTACAGCTCCAAGACATGGGGGAGGGGAGGGGAGGGGAGGGGGGGGAGAAGGAACCAGGCTGGCCTGTCACTATTTGTGCAACAAAAGCATGAGAAGGTCCCCGAGGGAAGGGAAGGGGAGAGGGGATGCTTAGAGCAACTCAGCTGAATCGCATGGCCACGCCCTTCTGCTGTTCCCACAGCGGCCTGGTCCCGACAGGGAGGGGTACTACGCTGGACTTTTTTTGGCCGAAGAGAAAGTATTAGCACCGCGGAAACGCCGGTCGCCCGCCTGGCCGAACAGCCGCCATTAGTCTGCTTTACTACGGCCGCTTCAGACTTTACCAAACCGGGGGAACAGATTTTCCCGCTTTGAGTTAAGAGAACAATTACCAGCAAAGGGCTGGTGATAAAGTGAATTTGTGCCTGGAATCTAATTGCATGCCCAGAACGAGGGGGTCAAGGAACCATTTTCTAGCCAGATTAATACATTTCTTACTCCACCAGTGTTGTAATTGCCCGAATAAAGTGCAGTGAGTTATGATTATTATTATAATTTTTTTTTAATCCAGCGCAGTGCAATGTGAATTTGTGAAATATGCAAATACGGGTCTCCAGAAACAGTGAAACAGCATAGGAGCTTTTCCCCCATCGGCTGCCTGCACCTTATTGGTTGCCGTGCTGTAATCGATTGGTCCGTTGCACTCTGATGTCATAAAGCCAGCGGAACATTCACACCATAACAGTAAATGTCACGGTCTGTCACACTATGATGTAACAAAGCAGACGGAAGTTTCATGTCACTACAGTAACAGTCTATCATTACTGCAATAAGAGTATTCCCCCCCATTTCAGAACCCCCCCCCCCACCCGTCGCCCCACCCCCCCACCTCCAGTCCCACGGCTCTTACTATGTGCAGCTGCAGGTAGTCTCCCAATCCCGTCGCACTCTCCACCCGCACCAGGATGGCCTCTCTCAGCTGTGTGCTGAACCCCACAGCCAGCCGGTCTGCCCTTGTGCTCGGCCGGTCGTTGGGGGGCCAGGTGTAGGTGATGAGGGCTCCTCCTTTTCCAAAAATGTAGGTGGTCCCAGCTGCCAACACAGAAAAGAGAGGGGGGGAAGACCGTTAGGAAACGCCGCTGCTTCTCTCCGGAGAAGAAGAATGAACACGCCTCATTGGAAGAATAAAATAAGAACAATATAAATCCATTAAATAATCCATGCGTCGTAATTTCACAGACACAGATAGGACAAAATGACGAGAACAGATTTAAGAGATGGGGAACCTCATCACCAGGCTGAATATTTCACCACACTCTGAGCAATGGTATGACTGCGCCAGTCACAGGAAGTTATCATGTTACCTGACCCCTGAGAATGTATCAGTCTCTAATAGACTCAGAGAATATAGTCCTAATTCAATCTATTACTATTTTTATGCTCACCAAGTAACATGGCTTGGCAGGTAGGAAGCTTAAAAGGGAGGTGAGGCATGCATTAAGTGTGTGTGTGTGTGTGTGCGTGTGTGTGTGTGCGCGCGCGCGTGCATTCATGGCATACTGTACATGTATATGATTGTGTGTGTATGTGTTTGAATGTGTGTGTATTGGGGGTTTTTCAGGCCAAAATAATGTCCTTTTCAGGCATCTGATTCTATATCTCATGAGTTTCATACACAGCAGTCTACTGATGAAGATTAGAAATGAAATGACAGCCACAGAGTGGGTCACCCTGTACCAACCCTGGTCTTCAAACTGTAATTGCAAAGGTTAAGGCAAAGCTGACAGAGATATAAAAGCTGAATCACCGGTGTGGTATCATTTAAATCCAGAGGCGCACTGAGTAGGCGCACCAGCTTGGCTCTGCCTTCTGTGGCAGTGCCACAGAGTACCAGGCTGCACCCATCTCACTGAGTGGGCACTTAACCCTTTGAAGAGGAGGCTTTTTGGAATGTTGTTTTTCTTTTTCTTTTTTTTTTCACAATTCTGAGTCAGTGTTCTAGAACTCCATTTGCTTTCAATTACAAAGTAGTGATTGTTACATCAGCATTAGAATGTTCAGTGAAGAACATTCCAATCACATATTTGTGACCTCACACCTTGAAAGGGCTAAGGACACGGCAGACTGCGAGGCGGAGAGTGGAAAATCGAACGGAAACACAGGTGACAAGAAGGCGCCTCTCCAGGCTGTGGATGAGACTGGATCACGAGAGAGGGAATCGATCACACACACAAAAAAAAACCCCAAACACCCATCTCCTCTCAGCCCAAACACCCCCCCTCTGAGCTCGGTAGGACATCCGATGCCAGCGCCAGTGTTTTGGAAGCGCCTCAGACACTCGCACAGCCAATCAATCAGCCAAATACAACCCCACGCGGTCTCTTTTAGCGAAAGAGTCGGTTACGCTACTGAGCCTCCCCGGGTTCCAGCTCCTGCCCATCACACTGGCGCACCTCAGTGGGTCTCTCAATGCTCCGGAGAGCGTATCTGGACTACAGCCCTACAGTACAGGCCCTGTTCGTCCTCCTGTCCAGCTGAATGCTGAGTTGGAGTTGGATTCCAGCACTCCCCCCTTGACCCTGCCCAGGATAAAGGGGAATAGATAACGGATGGATTGATTTTTAGGCCTGCGCCTCTCTCATTTGACCCCGTGCTCGCTCCTGTCCCGCAGTGCGGTCGGGGCCCCCGTGGGATGCCATCGGGGTACAGGGCTCTGTTCTTCAGCATCCCGGTTGCCACAGTGACAGACATATCAACAGCCTTCATACGCAAGAGTGCCTTTCTTTTAACAGCAGGGCTAATTAATGTGGCGCATCACATGACCACAAATTAAATCTGGGCCATGCCAGTGCCGACTGTGGGCGGTGGCCCCATAGGGTGAGACACAATCGCCGAATGTCACCCAGGGTACAGGAGGGTTCAGACAGTTTGGTCTCTAGCGACCCCTGCTGGTCAAACAGACGCTCATGGACTGCATGCCAAAGCTACAAACGATGGTTCTCCTCTGATTCCACTCTATGCGAGCTTGGTGGGCTGTGATGTGAAAAAAACTACATGGCTGGTGACACCACCAGTTTTGGGGGAGAACCGAGCATGTCTACTCCTGATTCGGCTATGGGTCACGCATTAACGTGGCTACGGTTGCAGACTAGCTCTTCGGACTTTCCCAAATTATGGTCAGAATTAGCCATGATCAGCCCCAAGCTGGGCGCCAACACTTATACAAAAAAAAACCCCCAAAAAACCCAATGAATAATAAATGAACAATGTGCGGCCCATTATCCTTTCATTAACGGTCATTTGAACACTCGTGACAGAACAGTGTGATGTCACTTAATTCCGGCTCTGTCGGCGGTCGCCGCGGTGACCACCTGCTGCACGGCACCTGCCGCTGCCCTGTGAACGAGGAGACAAAAGAGGCGACGGGATTCTAATTAGTCGGACTTGGCAAGCCGTTACCCGAGCGGGGGCGACTCAGTCCCAGAGCCGCGAAAACACCTGGCGCCCCCCAAAACCCGCTGACTCCGTCGCCGGCGTACGGGCTGCCCAGCCCCGACGCCACCTGTTAACGGGCCGCCGCGTTTCGGCAGAGAACGCCACGAGAGAGAGAGAGGGGGGCTCACGCGGCGTTTACTGGGACGGCTACCCCCGCCCTGGGGGCTTGTTAAAGAGAGCCAAAATGGCGGACGATTGCTTTCATTTAAAGGGATGCGCCCCAAGAAACGCGTCCTGAGCCGCGTTTCACGACTTAGCAAACCGCTCGGAGTGAACTTCCCATCAAACAAACGACACACTTTAAATGCGCCAATGCCCTCATATCCAATAAGCCATCGGTCCCTCACATTGACATGAATTGGTCATACGGGAACTAATGAGGTAGCAGCCTGACAGTTGGCAATGACAGAGCTACACTGATGATATGCAGACTGACAGACACCTGACTTTTTGCATTTTCCTGACTCAAATCAAAGCTAGACGGTTGTTTACACTTACTAAAAAAAAATCACTTGTTCAAAAACCGCATGTGAACACCCAACATGTGGAGAGTACACATGTGAACTATAAAAATAATCCAATCTATAAGACGAGAGCAGAAAGAGGTAATTTATGGTATTTCAAGTCACATGTTCTGTTTTCACAAGTTAAAAAAATTGTAGTTCACATTTTAAAAAGTCAGTGGCATGTGAAAATGTGGAGATGCAAATGACGCAATGTCTTTTCACGTGTGGAAATCTTCACTCACATGCATTATGCATTTTAGAAACGCATGAAGGTCAGAATCCAATCAAGCAATTTGCTCCCTTTGCATCACGCAAGAATACTAAAGAAACCGGTTGAGCGAATCCAGCCTTATTCCCTGCCGAAAGAAGGACTAAATATTTACTGCTTTCTCCCAATTAACGAGGATCTAATCAATAAAGCGATCAATTCCGCCTGGAAAGAAAGGAAGACGGATGATTAATCAAACAGCGCGCTAAAGCTTGATCCATCTCTTCGTTTGTGGCCACGGATTTGATCTAATTTGAAGGAAATAACACAGCTTTTTTTTTTTAAACATTCACCCAGGCAAAGTAAATGCGTATTGATTACATTCATCTTTGACAGGCTGGGGGAATGCAGTCATGAGGAGCGAATCATTTACTCAGGCATTTGAATGCCTAATTTATTTTTTTGCTAAATAATAGGGAGGCAGCGCGTCGCATATGGGCAAGCGGCTTCCGCTCAAGTGACGAAGCTTACTCCCTTTCATCCCTGACGTCCAGATTGATTTCCACTCGGTTTGCGATTCCTATTTACATCCGCCGCGCGAATGGCTAATATCAGCAGCGACTTGCAATGCGGCTTAACTGAAAGCAACTAACCATGTATTCCTGCGCGGGCAGAGAGGAATTCGAGCAACAGCGCGCGGGCGCATGCACCACTGGTGCAAATAAGCCGTAGAAATGAATACTTAACTATACTGGCTGGCACGCCTCCAGCTAACCTGACCTTGTGAATAGCCTTTACCGCATGCTGACGGCAAAAACATCGGAGCTCCCATTAAAATGAATGGTGAATTTCAGACTTTTGAAGGCAAGATAAAACTTCACCGATGGCATTCTGAAACTCGATTAAGGATCGTTACGTTTCATATGAAAAGCAGGTTGTAAAATTATATAATGCATAATAAAATATGTACATTTCAATACATATGTCCCTAAGACCATTGTTTCACAAACTGCTACACATAATGAAATTTATGGTAACAAAAAAACAAAAAAAAAACAAGCAAACAAAAAAAGACCGATGAGGTTTTCTTCGGTAGTTCATTCACTTTAGTTTTATATATTTATTCTATTGAATGGACCGCAAGCTCTTTTGCCCTCAACATGCGCAGTATAGGGCGGCTGTTTCCCTTTACTTCCGAGACTTCATCACTTGCCTGCCTGGCCCCTCCTACAGTCTCGAGGCTTCTATGTACACCACACGAAATAAACAGATGAAATGTACGTAATTTTCTGTGCGCGATTTTGGTGAGCAGCGATTCCGCAAGAACTAACGCGCCAACGCGGCTGCCAAAAGTGAAAAGGCTTGATTTGAATTTCACTGACTGCTCCTGTCAGCGCAGTCACGGTCCACTGCAGTGGTGTTCTGAGTCTGTCTGACCATTCTGCTGCTACTGCGTCTGATTGATAATTCACACGGTGCCATGAGATCTAATTCTGCTCCGTCTGTCAACTGAACAAACGCACAGAGCTGTAAATATTAATGCGATTGTTTCCCGGAGCACGCAAATACGCGAGTCTATTAAGGAGAGCGATCACCTCTATAAGAGACTAGGAAAAGGGGTTGTCTGTGCCACGAACTAACTGCGTCACTTCTCCTGAGTTTTTTTTTCTTTTCTTGTCTGCAACGGTAGAATGGTTCAATCCCTGCTCACCCCACAAGCGTAACAACCGCAGTATATAGCCAGATAACGGAAACAGGTCCGATAAAGCGCTCCTGTCAGGGCACACAATGATGACTGAGATGCCGCTTGTGGATAAGTCGCTATGTCAGTCACTATGGATAAGAGCGTCTGCTAAATGCCCGAAACGTAATGTAATATCACGAGATCAATATCAGAGCACTGCAAATGGAATACCTTCCAAGAGTGAGAAATATACAGCAATATCTATGGCACAGTGCAGTGCTGTAAGCACCCTCGGAAAATTACCTTGTTGGGCAAAGGGGGCGGGGCGAGGGTTGTTAGCGCTTGTTATTCTGCTGCTGGTGGTATACATGAATGATGCACGTGAAGAGTTCTCAGCCAAGTAAAACCGACAAGAAAGAAGACAAGTCTTCCCTTGCCAAATGCAAAAGTTTAAATCCATACAGTGTGACTCATAACAGGAACAATAATGGGTGATATTTCACAGTTAAGAAAAAAACATTTCTCAAAGATAATTTATTTTAGTATTGTGCAAAAATCATTTTCTCAAGTAATTCTTTTCAATAATACTTTCGCAATCGCTGACAAAAAAGCACGATTCTTTTATGTTTTTAAATAACAACATGTTTTTCATGATTAATAGGTTTAACTGATGAATAATTAAAAAAAAATAGCTTCCATTGATTTTGTTAACAATTAAATGCATTTCCTGTTTTTTACTGGGTGATTCATTTTCCTGAGTCCCCGCTTCTCTTACTGCACTATTCCTTAAAAGTAGTCACAGTGAAAAAGAAAATCAGGTGAGCAGTTGCCTGAAGTGGAGGAGATGAAAACGAACACAAGTGTCCTCCTTTTCCCGGTGACTGGAAGTGCCGCACGGAGGCACAGCAGACGCCATTTCTCCACGCTGCTCGTCTCCAGGGGGATGTGAATTGGGTTCTGGGCTCCACCCGAGAGCCACCAAACCACCTCGCGAGCTGAATAAAGCCATAAAGCAATTTCATAGCGCCTGGAATAAACTTTAAATGTAAAAAAAAAAAAAAAAAAAAAATCCCCGATAATGAACCTGTAGCACTCGGCAATGCGACACCCTAGCTGTGGGTGTGTAGATGGAGCGCGAGCCTCCCGCAGGAGAGCGCGAGCGCGCCGAGCGGAAAGTCGTGCACTCTCCATGGCACCGTATTCCCAAAAGCAACCCCACGTTATTTATTTGAGAAAGGGGGGGAAAAATAGCGCTATCCAGTCCCTCGTGAAGTCATTAGGCTGCGCACTAATGACAGGTTCGGGCGGTTTTTTATCTGCCAGAAAATCTAATGGTGGCCACTGAAAGTGGAGCGAGTAAGTTTCTGCCTGTTATTAACGAAAAAATAAAAATAAATAAACGTTTCCCCCGCTGGAAACAGAAAACGGTCTCCAGGGACCTCGCTTTTTGTCCACCCAAGGAGAGAGATGACATCGGCCCGACTCTCTTGAAACTGTATAAATCACATTGAATGGCAACTCTTGCATTCACCCTGCAGTTGTTTACAGGCTCGAGATGCTTTACCTTTTCACCTCAGGGGAAGTGTGATGTGGTGCTGAGATTATCTGCATGTATTAGCTGCTAAGTGACCTCTATTTTCTCTCTCTCTCTTTCTCTTTTTTTTTTTTTTTACTGCGGCTGCTGATCGGTGATTGGATACACTTTAACATTAACAGGTACACTTGGCCCACAACTGTAAACTGAATCACTTGGAGAAGAGATTGACGCGAAGGCGTTGTGCAGTAAGCAAAGCGGAGCTAGAGAGAGGACTAGCATTTAAAATAGCGTAAACGTTCGTATACAGGCTGGATTTTGACTATGCAGAGGTTGGTGTCGAGGCTGATATATATTGGCACTGAAGTTGGTATACGCAGTAGAGAAGACTGACAGGTTAAGAGACTGACACACGTAAACAGCAAGGCCCAGTGGGGGGTGCGGTTGTCTTTAAGATGGGGAGCAGCGTCGATTTGATGCCGCCCCACAGTGCTGAAGGCTAGCGAGCAGAGCTCTCCAAAGATTCCGCCCCGTTGCTCGTCCTCAAAGGATCACATTTATTAATATGAAAAGCGTCGGGAGATAAAAGTCAGAGGAATTAAACACAGAGATGAAAGGAAGGATGTAACGAATCGCCTCATCTCCATGACAACAACAACTTCCTGTCACCCTCGGGTCAGTTGAGTAAGGTTTTTTTTCTTTCTTTTTTTTTCTCTCCTTGCTTTTTGGAGCTTTTTCCAGGACTGAGTTGTATGTAAAAAACGAGGCAGGAATCTGAGAGATGAGAAATATGTCGTGTCTTTCCAGAGGAATACAGACCAAGGCATTACATAATCGGTTGACGCATAATCTTCTCAGCATGGAACCCTAATCCAAGCAGACAACCCTTGCAACCCTTCGGATAATTAGGATAATTCCCGCACTGAACCTCATTTACACATTAGGATTCTGACTGCGACAATGTCTTCTCGGTTGAAAGGCCATTGTCTCTCCTCCTTGGCCTTTAAACCCAGCTGAGGTCCTCTCAATCGGGGTGCACTGCCTCTGTGTAATGTAATCCTCTCAATCGGGGTGTACTGTGCAATGTTTCGTTATCCCTCGTTTCCGTTTTCATTCACTGAAGGCACACGGAACTTTTTGGTAAACGTCAGCTGTTTTTAACATTGTCCTTTTTAAATAAGGTTGACTTGACTTCAGGATTGGGCGCCATGGCAGCCTTGTGATGATGACCGGATCCCCACGGCTCAGGGTTCTAGAACACAGAACTCTACCTCAGTATTCAGGATGTTAGCGTCACAGCGTCTGTTTTTGATTTTTGCATTCATTTTCCATTCAGGTGTTGTGTTCACCTTGTTAAAATTTTCTAAATAAAAATTGAACCAAGTGAAACAGCTCATGGAAAATGCAAGTTTCACCCCCCCCCCCAAATATTTACATATTCTTTCATAAACTACTTATTCTACATAATCTTCAATCAATTCAATTAAATGCACATATTAAATCATTATTTATGCAACATAATTACGTGTTTTTAATTCAATGCGGAGTGCAAGCATGTGACAGTTACTGTCAAATTGTTGCAATATATATGTGCAATATGATTTGTGCTGTTATATATATATATATGCAAATGCAGTATGCATGTAACACAAACATAATATTGAGTATGCCCTGAGACTGCATAATCTGTTGAAGCTGCATTCAGACATTAAAACTCAAGTTTTGTGTATTGAGTCAAAATTTCAAATGGATTCGCAGGGCTGAATAAATCTAATGACAAAACAGCTCACCCGCCTTCGATGGCAGCATAATGGTGATGTCATTTTGCACTCAGACAAAGAAGCGCTCCATCTACATGCTGTACAGTGCTTATCCAGGACAATTCCAAACAGGCACCTGAGCGCTTGTCAAATGATTGCATCTCACACTGAGCATTGCCAGTATGTGCACATGAACACACACGTGCACAAACACACGCGCACGCACACGCACATATACTCGCACGCGCACACACACACATGTACTCGCACGCGCACACACACATGTACTCGCACGCGCACACACCGCATACGCACGCACGCACGCACGCACGCACACACATACTCGCACACACACACATACATGCACGCACACACAATACTATACTGAGCTCTTCCAGGGCCCTGAGGAAACAAATTTACAACAACAACAGTGTGTCAAGAGAAATAAAAGCGGGGGGGGGGAGGCAACAAGAGCAAAGATTTTTCCTTGCCAGGCGTGAACAAGCAGGTTAGCAACAGGATCCCCAGTCACTACGATGAGATGCTATCCACCTACATCAACCCCCCCACCCCCCCCGCCCTCCCCGCAGGCCCCCCGCCAGGCTGTCCCTTTACGCAAAAGCTTCATTTGCAGGATGCGTAATAATGGCCTGAGAGACTGCAGTAAATAACACATTAACCACCAGAGAGCGAGTGAGCGAGCGAGCAAGCGACAGAGAGAGATAGGGAGGGAGAAGGAGAGCGAGAGAGAGGGAGGAAGAGAGAGAGAAAGAGAGAGAGAGAGCAAGCAAGAGAGAGGGAGAGAGATAGGAGGAGAGAGAGAGCAAGCAAGAGAGAGGGAGAGTGAGATAGGGAGGGAGAAGGAGAGCGAGAGAGAGGGAGGAAGAGAGAGAGCAAGCAAGAGAGAGGGAGAGTGAGATAGGGAGGGAGAAGGACAGGGAGAGAGAGGGAGACAGAGAAACATAGGGAGAGAGTGTGATAAGGTGGGAGATAAAAAGAGAGAGAGGGAGGGAGAGAGTGAGAGAGAGAGAAAGCGAGGGAGAGAGAGAGAGAGAGAAAGAGCGCATTGGTTTCTCTGCACTTTAGCAGGCCCTCGCTCACCAAAGGCTCCGGCCTGGCCGTGTCACCCACACCCGTAAAAACTGGCGCCGGTCTTTCCAGGCTCCTGATTGGCTGCTGAAGCAGCGAGAATCGCCACAGCAAATGCAGACCACTCAGCAGAACCAGAAGCCAAAACGACGCCACCCAAGTACAAAAAGTAGTCTGGGGGTCTCAATGGGGTCACACACGGGCCCCTAGAGCTCAGATGGTCAGGCAAGGACAGGCGGAATGACTGCAGCCGTGGACCGTGGAGAGGTCAACCACGAAGAAAAATGGAGTGTCAAAAAGATATGGCCGAGAGACTTTCTCAGAACATTTGCGCATGGTATTTCCTGTTTTTTTTTGCCCCGTACTCTTTAAGGTGGCTTCCTGACTGTTGCCCCGGTTTCCTCCGTCCACCTCCACCAATCGCACGGCAGCACTTAAAGGGGAGCTCCGCCAAAAAATGTGAAACTCTGCGATTTTACACGCCGTCTCCCGTCCCGGCTAAAACCCCCCCATGGGCAGATATCACCAGCGTGTGATGATAGAGAGCCACCCTCAGGCTGGTGTGGGCCGGGGCCTGTTCTTCTGTTCTGAGAGTCCAGCTCACTCTATTGGTTTTTTTGTTGGATAAAAGAGAGCATTGGCTGCGAACGAAGAAAGAAACGGAATAAAGCGCGAAAGAATCGGCACCGCGAGATCACTGACACCTTCAGATGAACGTCCCAAACGCGGCCGTAAGCATAGCCGCCCAAGCAGCAGCAGCAGCCGGCATTAAATCAACGTTTGTCCTCAACATTGATTTAGAATTAAATGCAGGTGTTTGTTTGCTTTTTTTTCTCTCCTCACAGACAGTTTGGCAGTTTTCCGCAAGCTGCACAATGTTCAGGAAGAACAGCAGCGAAGGCTTGCGTCGGCTTGTAAATCAAAGTGAAGGACAAATGGGTGAGACTCAATCCAGGCCTGTATTTCTTAGAAACAAAACAAAACAAATTAGAGGTTTTTTCTTGCCAAAGTCTTTCTTTGATTTGGAGCACATCCAACAGGATGAAAGAGCAAGTAACAGTTTGTGGTTTAACCACGCAGTTAGCAGTTCAAAGAATCAGACTGTCAGATAATGATTTTTAAATGAAATTCCTCGTGCTTGTAACAGAGCTGAACAGCTGAGCAGAATGACACAGGGACGCAAAGCATTGAGATGGAAAAAAAATAGCTTCACTCTGACACGAATTACAGTACGGTGGCCTCCTTACGCGGAGAGCATACATTTAATCGGAAACGACAATATTATGAAAACAGAAGAGATTTCGCGTGGCACGCACACATCTATACGTTAACTACACGTCTCCATTATATTAAAACGAGGGAGTGCGTTATTTCAACGATACTAAAAGGAGGGCTCGTAATGATACAATATGACGGAACGCCCGCGCGTTATGCACGTACATCACGGCATGCGAGCCTGAATGTGGCTCTGCGATAAAAGGGAGAAGCGGGCTCTGTCGCCGGCGGCGACTATCTGTCGCGTTCACGCCGGAACGCACACAGGAAATAGATTTTCCGTGTTACGACGTGCGCTGGGGGCCCGGGCGAACTGACGCGAGCGATCGGACGTTAGCGAGAGAGGTACGGTCTGGATGCAATGGGACGCGCGCTCGACTGCAGACGCCGGTCCGCTCGTGTTTAAAAAAAGAAAAAAAAAAATGTATAAAAAAGAAACAGAAAAAGAAAAGAAAATTTCTCTCAGAGAGAGAGAGAGAGGTCTAATTCTCATTTCTCGAGTCGGACCTCTCTGGACGGACGGCGTCTAATGAGGCGCGATTACGGCGGTAATGAGGTGATCTGAAACACGGTTCCGTTTGAGCGTCAAAGACGACGGCCGCGTGGCGAACAACCGCGCCGAGGACAACCGGCTTCTCGAGGCGACACAACAGGGCTTCCGAAGGCGGCCATGTTGTGATTACACGCGTGAACATGCACGTACAGCCAGCGCGTGTGGCTCCGCCTCCTTCACCACGCCAGTTAAGCCCTGGCCTCTGGCCCAGAAGCCCCCAGGAGCTACAGTGGGCTTCCCTTAACCAGCGTCGGCGAGAAAATATCACCAGAAGTCGCTATTGGTTCTCTCTGAAATGTCGCGATTGCGTGATGACGTCCAGTGGTGTCATTAGGGTTTGTGTCACCCAGCCGGGGGGGGGGGGGGGGGGGGGGGGGGGGGGGGGGGAAGGAACACTGCCCTTCACATCATCAGCGCTAACTTTCCTTCCTCTAAAAAAACACCAGGACAGCATTTCCATGGGGAATTATCCTCATCAGACGCGCAGGAATAATTGGACACGGATTACGGAATCGTTTTTCTCGTCTTCCCGTCTCCCAGCAACCACGGAAAAGAGGTTTCGGGGAAGCCGAAAGGGGGGTTAACAAAATAATTAAGAGCGGAAGTTTGCATGAAAAAACAAAAGATGCGGCCCTCCTAGCCCCCCCGTTGGGTGAAATGGTAACCCTCCTTCGATGAAGCGTGAACAGTAAGAGTACTCAGGAGAAGCAATAACAGTAATGTGGTCGAGAAGAAGCCGTCACAGGAAGTGGGGGACCTCTTCACATTTTATGGGCAAAGGCGGCACTTGTGTCCATATTGATTTTCTTTTTTTTACAGTGACCATTTCAAGCATAACACGTTGTTTCTGCGCATTCATAAATCTGACAGGTGACACCACTGGGGGAGGCACACAGTCGCTGGTCACGGGGAGCATCGCCGATTCTGGTTTTCACCGGTGCTTTTATTTGCCGATAGGGAGACAGGGAGAGAGAGAGGGAGCGAGTTTTTAAGCAAAAAAAGAAAGCGCAAAGCCAAAATCTTCACCTTTTCCCCTTACAGGGAAGTCTCAGCTCCCTCACTATGGAAAGTGAGCACACCTTTAAGCCCTGGGCTGTGTCCGAAACAGCTTCCACACGCTTCGAACTGGACTGGGAAAAGGGTTCGATTTCAGATGGGGGATTGAAGCATGCAGTCACAGAGCATGAAGGATTAGGATTCGGAAATGACACAATCAGGACGTGAGGTGACATTATTGGCACTGCGTGTGAAATATGCGCACGGAATTATGCTGATGCTGCAATAACAAACAGTCGCTGGAAACTGTCAGGTCGCCACTGCCACCGGAGTTCATCAGCATGAATTGCTGTTGTTTTAAAAAGTTATTCTTCTGTTTCTGCCAGAGTTACGAGCATGCAGTATCTGACTACCCCCGGCAGAAATACACTTGGATTAGGATGGTCATTTTTCATCATATGACATTGTGAATGGAATGTATTCAAACCAGTCGTGCAACATGATTGTAATTCCCTTCTGTAAATATTGTAGTTCTACACCCTATACGGATTTCTTTGGGACTACGAGAGAGATGGCGGATCTGATCACGTGATCTGACCGAGGCCCCCGATGTTTAACATCGTTCTCTCTCTCTCTCTCTCTCTCTCCTTGGTGGCTCCAAGCAAAGACATTTACGGAGTTAAATACTTTTACAGCAAACTGCATATTATTTTATCAGCCGCATGCGCACTCAAAACTGCTGCCCTGGCAACGGCTGAACTGGCAAGATCGGCGCACGTGCACCCTTGATGTGCAGCGCAAGGTATTTTTAAAAAAACGGCATTTATAACAGTTCCAAATTTATTCCAAATCCGGAATTCAGCTGACAGCGAGGTTCCGAGTTCGCCGTTACGGAATTTTAAAAAGTGAAACGTTCCGCCGGAGAAAGGCCTGCTGGTGGCGGGCAGCGAACGGCTCGGAATGTCAGGAGTCAAGCCGCCGTTCGGCATTCCGGGCCCTGCACAATGGCTCATAATGAGCCGTAATGGCTGCTATTATGTCCTGGTTTACCATGCAGAGCTCCTTATTCTGGGGGAAATCAGACTCATTTGGGAAGTCCTTGGACCGCGTGCACCGATATTAATCCCGAGGTCGAAGTTCGCAGCTCAGCATAACTGCTCGAATCGTATAAGGCCCTCTACGTGCTCTCTCACACGCAAACACACACACACACACACACTGCGCTTGTGTGTGTGTGTGTGTGTGTGTGTGTCTGTGTGTGTGTGTGTGTGTGTGTGTGTGTGTATGTGTGTGTGTGCGTGTGTGTGTATGTGTGTGTGTATGTGTGTGTGTGTGTGTGTGCGTGTCTGTGTCTGTGTGTGTGTGTGTGTGTATTCCTGTGAATGTCACGCTATAATAAAGTGCAAACAGGAACTATTTAAGTCTCAGCCAAGCCCGAGCCTTCGGACGAAAACTCTCAATTTACTTTAATAAATGGGAGCCCGGGCTCAGACAGCACTTCATTTGTTCTTAATTTAGCAGCCAGCAACATGACCAGCACCGCCCGACTCCGCATTCTGTCATTTCCCAGTAATCAGATGTGCTTTTTAATTGAATTTTTGAATTATGAATCCCCAATAATTTGTACCCCCCCCCCCCCACCCCTCCCATGCATTAATTTAGAATAGCCAGCTGCTGTTGGAGAGTGCTGGTGCAACACTGAGAAATTGACACCCAGCACGTGGCTGGCTCACCCCACAGCAATTCCTGGAGGGTCTGTTCATTTAAAAAAAAAAAATCTACTGTTAAGCTTCCAAGAAATAATCTCCTGGACTTGCGTGTGGGACGATCACATCCAGCATCACACGGGCCTCGTTTGGCATCAGATTTGGGCTGGCTCCCTTATTTGGACCCCCTGAAACGCCCAACAGGTGGCGCTAGAGGTGCTATGCAAAAAAAGAAGGAAGGGAATCTTCCCGCGAGCGACGTCACATGACACGAAAGATGGAGGCGAAGGCGGAGGCGGCAGTTTCGTTAAATGCTCGCCGGAACCGATGGCCTCAGGCGGCGGCCATCTCTCTGCCTCGCTTTCACCCGCCTCTGTGATGACAGTTTCTGCATCATCAATTCCATTGTGATGTCACAGTGCCGGTTTCCACGGGAAACGCTCCCCGGCGTTACACACTGGCTGGAAAACCCTGTGATTAATGTTGTTTAGCTCTTAATCCATAACAGCGTACGTGGCTGACGCCTGTATGAAATACGGAAGTGTTCTACGTGTAAATATATAGGGGGAGGAATGAAAAGGTATGGGAGCGGTAATAAGTTAGAGTAGGGTGCAGTAATAACTGTGATTTACTGAGGGTTTAGTTCCAGTTCCACGCTGACCCAGTTTTCGGTTGGCGGGGCGACGGGAAGCTTTGATGAGCAAAGCAGAGCTTCTGCGCTCGGTTTCAAAACGCCTGCGTGGTGCTCTGAAACATGAGCAGCATCCTAACTCACACACACACACACACACACACACACACACACACACACACACACACACACACACACACACACACACACACACTCACACACACACACACACACAGTCACACAGACACACACACACACACACACACAGACACACACGCTCACAGCTTGCACAGGCGCACACACACACACACCTACGCTTGCACCCGCGCACACACACACACACACACACACACACACACACACACACACACACACACACACACACACACACACACTCTCTCTCTCTATCTCTCCCTCTCTCCGTGTTATTAGTCATCACCAGCCCCTTGCTCATCTTCCGAGGCACTGCTGGAGTGCAGAAAGCTGTTCTACAGTAGAGGAATATAATAGTAGTGAGGGGTGGGAAGGAAACAGCAAGGGAAATGAAGAATGAAGAACCGCGGTAATTTTTTTGGTTTTACCTTTACCTGTTTTTTTAATTTTATTTTATTTTTAAAAGGAGGCTAGATAAAGCAGTGGGACCCAAAACAAAATGGCAGCCCCTGGAAAGGAACAGCGCTGCTCTGCAGACAGCGAGCCACTAGGCCTGACTGAAGGAGGACAGCAGTGTGCACACAGTACACTCAGCCTTTCGTCTGTCTTCCAGCTCTCTGATGCTCGGCTTCAAAAGGGAGCTGCAGAGGCCAACTGTGGAAGCGAAGCCCTGGTGGCAGAACTCCTACACTCGTATACTCATATACTCCCTTACACACACACACACACACACACACACACACACACACACACACACACGCAGGCGCGCACACACACACACACACATACACACACACTTATGAACACATACGCACACACTGTGGGGCTAAGACGCTGCCAATCCTGTGCCAACGTGGATCATACCATTCTCAGCCAAAATAGGGGGAGGGCCTGCATACCGGGCTGCTCAATGAGGTTTGTGTCCTGTCCTAACAACCTATCGTCAGGACAACAAAAAACACCTGCCATTTAGGTCCATAAACGTCTGAAGTACCGACACTGATTTTTTTTAGAACAAGGATAAGCGCAAGCGTCGGGAAAAGAAACACGTTCCCCCCCGCGGAGAGACGCGAGCCCGGAGGAGCCGAACAGCCTGCGGGTGTCATCTCTCTCATTTTGGGTTTGACACAGAGCCAGGCAACGACACATCTGCTCTTCGGCTGAGGGGGGGGGGAGGGGGGGGGGGGGGGAGGGGGGGCGCGGCGCAGACCACATCGGGCTCGTTTTCGCCGCTCGTATTCAGGAGGGGGGAACCGACGCCTTTCTGCCGGAAACTAATTTGGGAGAAAAATGGGGCGATCCCTCGAGTTTTGGCCATCTTCCTGACTCTCCACTAACTGCCGTTCCTTAATTGCGCAGTTCCACCCAGCCAATCGAAAGCCAAGCGCCGTTATGGTGGCACAGCGCCAGCGGTATGGAGAAACTCTCTTTTAAAGAAAGTTTTTAATAAAAGGTGGAATTTTTCCTGGGAGGCAGGGAGCTGCGGGGGGCCGCAGGAAAGGGGGGGGCGGGGGGGGGGTTGTCTGAAGAAACTACGTTTTAAAAAATATACAGCAGATTTTCCATTCATTTTTATTCATTCAGCCTTTATTGAAATCTCGGAGATTTCACTGACGGAGAGATCCCTCGTTTACAATGCCGTCGGGTTACAGCAGAACAACACCACATTAAACAAGCACAAGCAGGTGCACTGGCTCCATTTTAACTGGGCAGATGATGCGAAAAAAAAGGGAACAAGAGGCTCTACAGGGTTATAATAGGGCTTTGCCTGTCCTACACTGTCAGACACGGCATGGCTTCCAGTGACTGGTAAATGGTAAAGATATTTTTTTATTTTACCTTTATTTGCCCAGGGTAGGTTCGCTGAGCACAGATGCTCATTTGCAGGAACGCCCTTCTTCACACTCATACACATTCACACCTGGGAGCTGCCCAGTACAACCACACACAATCCTCTATTGTTGGCCACTGAGCAGCTCCACTAAAGGAATATCAATGGAAAACGCACATAATCTCCCTCACCCTGACATTCGCTCGCTCACGGTGCACCGCCATTAAGGCGGAACGCTTGGCTACCCGCCCGCATCATTCTCTGACGATGCAGACGCGCACGCCGGACTGACTGTCTAACGAGAGCAATCGTCCCGACAAGATTAAATACCTGTAGCTGGGTTCCAACAGATGGCAACTTAATGCACCATCTCCTGAAGGAGCGCTGATTAAGAGGCACCCAGCACACGTGACATGTCGGGGATGCGGGTGGGGGGGGTGGGAGAGGAGACGAAAGTGGGGGGGGGGGGAGAAGGTCAAGGCAAAGGGAAAGTAGGAAAAGTGAAAGAGAGAACAAGTGTGAAAAGGTCAAGGGATATGAGAGAGAAAGGAGGAGAGAGAGAGAGAGAGAGAGAGAGAGAGAGAGAGAGAGAGACAGACAGACACTAGTTCCACACGGCAGCGTTAGTACTGACCGCGCAGTGCACTCCTATTTCCCCATCGCCGTCAAGCTCGCAAGCACCTAAATCCGCTCACAGCCGATCCCCAAAATGGCCGACATCGACGGTGTGACCTCAGGAAATCGCATCAGGAAGCGACGAAATACGAACGCCGCAGAGTATTCCAATAAAAAAAATAGCGCCTGGCGCTACCGGACGATATCCAGTCGTCCCGGGAAACTACAAAAACCAGAGGACAGCGCGACTCAGGCCGCAATCATGTGACCCGATTGCGCCGCCTCTGACGGGTGGAGACGCCGCGGGAAAGGGAACCAATAAGAAACGCAGACGACACCCACCCACCCGCCCGCTAGCCAATGCAGATACTCCAAAAAAAAAAAAAAAAAAAAAATCCCATTTCGGAACGTTATCTCGCGCGAACGAACGGACGGATCGATTCCGAGCCTCGGACAGACGCGTTCGTGCCGACGGCACCGCCGCACGACCTCGGATAAGGAGCGACTGCTGAGCTAGTCCGGCGCTGAACTGAAACGGATTGGGGGAAAAGAAGAAAGTGAGAATTTGCTCTTAAGCCGGCACGTAATTCCCATCGGGGAACAACGGGGAAAAGTTTTGACACATTTTCCGGAACATTCTTATAAAGGCATACTCCACTGATTGCGTGACATACTGATGTTTGAATTTATGAACGATCCCTTAAGCCACTAGTCCAAGTTACACACAAGGTATTCCAGCGATGATTTCCTGTACCTAGTTGGCTGATACCCTGCTGTAGACTGTCCACTGATGTTTAACAGTAGTAATACAGGATTGGTAACCATCAATTACCACAGTTCGGACGGCCATCCGCGGTGGCTAACAGTTGTCAAGGTTCTGTCACATTATGCCCTATTGAGCAATTATGACATCAGCGCTAACTGATACGAACGGGACAGGTGTGTGCGGTGTCCTCGTGGCGAGGGTGACACCCCCGTGACTGACATGTTTGTTATTCGCGTTTCGGTTCAGCTCCAGGTTCCAGTTAGAGCCAGTTTCTGCTCTGGCAGTCTCGGCTGTGGGATCCTGCCCTATCAGAGCGCTGCTTTGCTGCTTCCCGGCTGATGTTATTATTTGAAACCTACGCACCTGGGGGCCAATATAACGCGTATCGATCACTGACTGAAGGCAAACGTAGACTTTCCCCAGACCGATCCTCCGTGTTTATACGATTTCTTTTCTTATTCTCCTCCATTTCATTTCACCTCTCCTGTGGAGCAAACCGTATAAACATTTCCTTGCTATACATAACTGTCACAATCGGTTTGTCAGGATGGAGTGAAAACACCTCATTTGCTTCTGCTAACTCCTGGTGGTCTCCCATCTGTTGGCAAGTAGCACTGCTGTTCTTTTTCAGTCCACCGCAAATTACAGTACTACAGTGTTACAGTACAACTCGCACCATCTCTGTGCTTTGTAGTCGGGGGGGGGGGAGGGGTGGTCTGTGGAACGCCATTGGTTGAGTGCCACATTAATCGATTGGCTGATTGGTTGATTTGTAAATATTGGAAATGGATAAAAAGGATGAGGACTGGAGGAGATGGGGGAGGGGGCGTGGCCGGAAAACGCCATGACAACCTGAGCACTCTGAATGGCAGCAAGTGTGACATCACAAACTGCCGTTAAATAAACAGATGTTTCCACTTTGCGGTATTTTACCAATGCGTGAAATGCAAGAAGGAAAAAAAAAAAAAAAAACACAGGGCATAATCATAAAAGGAAAACAAAGCAAGGAAGACAAAAAGAGAGGAAGAGATGGAAAGAGAGAGAGATGGGGGGAGGGTCAAGAGTCACCAGTTGGCTATGTGTGTGTCCCAAAAAATTCCCCCTTAGGGTGCTTAACCAACCTCTGCGTAGTGCTTGGCGAGCTGGTGCGGAAGCCTGGCTTCTCTCTCTTCGGTAAAGAAATGAAACTGGATCGTGATTGAGGCTGATTTGACTGTGAGAGGATTGCCAGCGTTCTCCTGGCTCGGGGGCCCCACGATGAGAGCGAGGAGAATCTAATGCGGTGCAGATACCCGGGTCATTTAAACCGCAGCTACTAGCCAAGTTCTTACGACTCCACGGTGGAGTTTGCTGGGGGCGAGCGATTCAGTGTTCAGTGCGATTGGTCTCAGTAAAAACGATTCCAGCTTGTACAGCACTGGCCTCGGGTGCCAGGGGATTCGACTCACCCATTTAAAACCTCATTTCCAAATAACGAGAAAAGAAAACTAAATTCAAAAATATAAGCTCTTTTAGATTTACCCAAATTGTTGAGTGTATCACTGGCGTCGCAAAAAAGAAAAGAAAAAAGGTTTAATCCAAAAAAAACAACAAACAAACAAGCAAATGAGAAAATAAAAGAAAAGAAAGAAACAGTACACTACACTGGAAAATAACGCTGTAATAACCTATTGCCATGCAAGGGTTCTGCATCTCACTGACGAAATGTATGGATGACGCTGTTATTTTTTTAATCTCGGGGACATGTCACTTGCCAAAGTGCCACGTCTGCAAACAGAGTAAGGGGAGCAAATCTTTCCTTCATCACCAGAAAAAATGCATTCCCTCATTCCTCTGTCATTTCCTCACTCCTTTTCCTCTTCTACAGTGCCCCCCCCCCCCCCTCGTTTCCATCCTTCCATCTTCTCTCATTTCGGCCCTGCTCGGTCGTTCCGTGAGTGACACGCGTCCGTGGGACAGGCTTCTTCCCATCGCCCCCGGGGAGGAGAGTTGGGGTTTACCTTCTCTTTGAGCTTGCAGAGCTTAAGAGACTTCTGACAACATGGCCTAAATTATAGAAACGGGTTCCCAAAAGTTCTTGTGAATTTAAAATGGCTCATGTATTTTAAGCGCGGGAGAAGTTACAGAGTAAATTAGGAACCGGAATTTACCGTGTACGCTCGAGCCCGGAGGGGGGTAGTCCCGAAAACCCTGTCCCCCCCCCCCCTGTCTTTTTAAAATACGAGCACAGCACCAGTCGCATGTTTTTATAGCACTCAAACAGAAGCGTACGACCAGGGGCGGCAGGCGGGGGGTGGGTGGGTGGGGGAGGGGGTGGGTGGGGCTGGAGAGAGAACACCTTTCTCCAGAGGAGTTGAAAGAGGGGGGAAAAAGAAAGCAGAAATGAAAGGACAGCCACATGAAAGAACAGCGTCGTTGTTGCGGTGCTTCACTAATGAGGAAGAGAGAAATGGAGAGATGGGGGGGGGGGGGGGGGATGGGGGGGGGGGACGGACGCAGTGTGATATATTTTGTTTAATGTGATGTTGACAGCAGCAGGCCAGGAAATTGATGTGTACAAGCTCTGGAGGAGATTCATAACACCACTGTCAAACAATATACTTAAAATAATACGTACTATTTAATAGAGACGTGTTTCTTGCCTTGTAAGACATCAAAACAGATTTAATCTGTGCCAATTTTTATAGTTCTGATTTATTTTCATTGACCACAATTTAAGGCAATTAAAAATGTCAATCGGACGCACGCGATATTGCAATTCATTAACTAACACGGCAGAAGTTAATCGATAAGGTGATAAGCGAAGATTTTTGAACCACTTTTATGTGTCCTGTCCATTGCAATAAGGTGACAGCCCTATTCCTGAATTTAATGGTATTAAGATGATATAGGCTATTCAAGAAAGTGTGATGGATGACATCATCATGATGTCACCTTTCAGATCTGACGCCTGTCCACGTCTAGTCTGCATTACGAGGAGAATAGACCAATGGGAGAATCGGTCATGTGGGACGTCTACATTGCACACGCTATCTGAATGTCATCTATTAATAGAGAGAGCAACTGTCAAGCATTCTCCAGATAATGGCTAGCATAGTATTTACAAAAAGCCATTTCGATTAGTAATTTGCATGACTAAGCTCAGGAATATATCAAGTGCAAACACACTGAGAAGTTGCCTCTTACACTGGAACAACACAGCCGCACGTCAGCAGCACTTACGATCAGACTTCGATAAAAACTTCAGGTACAAAGAGGCAGGAAGATGCCAACTGTTTTCACAATCGGACACGGACCGTGGTATAAACCCCAATGTGAAAAGGCAGCTCCAGCGGCTGCAGTTTTTGAATGTATTTGAAATGCTTCCAAATCAATCAAAAAAAATGTTGTGTTGGTTAGACTAAACTGAATTAATCTTCAGCAGGTCTGATTTAGCCAATATATACGTAAGCCAAATTTGACATTTGTCACTTGCATGCAGGCTTTCATTAGATGCCACCACATGTTGGTCCATCTCCCTTCCATTTGCTGGAAGAGCAGCAAATAGACTCCTTAATACGACACATTTAAATACACACATCTAAAGACACATCTAAATACATGCGCGCAAATTAAATGTCTGGGGAAGGGACATTCTCCAGTTCATATCAGTGTCTCCGCATTGGCGAACTGAGGCCTTTCAGTTTCATGCAATTAAATGCTAAACTAAAGCACTGCCTGAGGGTTCACATACCTCTCCTAAGAGTGTGGCCCTCAAAGGATTTCTATTACACAACAACAAAGACGAGCATAATTAAAATGTCACTTTAAAAAAATTTTTAAAGTGAAAAAAAATTATTATGGATGCCTTTTTTTCCACATGCGAGTAAAATTGATACAGAATCCATCGCTATCCCCTTAGAACACAGAAAGCTATTAAAAAATGCATGAAGCGAATTGAGATCCGGCTCGTCCTCGAAATCCTTTCATTTTCAAACCGAAAGCAGGCTTCAGCCGGGGCCCTGATGCTGGGGAGGACGACGTCTGTTACTGATCTAACACTACCCTGTGTGGGGGGGGGGGGAGGGAGGGAGGGGAGGGAAGAGAGAGAGGGAATGAGAGAGGGAAACGGAATGAGGGAAAGAGAGAGGGGAGAGAGGGAAAGAAAGAATGAGAGAGGGAAAGAGAGGGAGAGACAGAAAGAAGGAATGAAAGAGAAAGAGAAAAAGGGAAAGAGAGAGGGCAGAAGGAAAGAGTGAGAGAGAGGGAAAGAGAGAGGGGAGCAGGAAAGACAGCGAGAGAGCGAGAGAGAGAGAGAGAGAGAGGCCAGAAGGCCGATACATTTTCTACCTCAATTATTTCAGGATCTATTCCCATGGAGGGGCGAGTGGGCCTGGTGCTCCAGGCCTGGCACCGATTCCTGCTGACAGCTCACAGCCCCCCTCCCGTCCCCCCCCCCCCCCCCTCCCCTCCCCTCCCCTCCCCCCGCCTCCTCTGCCCCCCCTCCTCTCCTCCCCATCAAAACCACAGGAAGCGTGCTGCTCTGCGCCTGGGAAACAGCAGGTGGTTCACAGCTATGAAAGCCCGCCAGAACAAAATGGCGAGGTGGTGGGGGGGGATGGGATTGGGGGGGCGAGGTGGAACGCGAGGGACGACAAACCGCTCGAATCGCAAAGCGGCCCCACGTCGCTGACGGACGCCGCCCTCGCCCTCCCTCAGGGGGACACGCGCGGGCGGCTGGCTGAGTTAACGCACCCCGCCTTCGCGCTGTGAAGGGGGGGGGGGGGGGCACAGGGACCCGTATAGCCAACCGCTCGAGGGTCTGCGGCGAACCCCGGAGTCGCGCTCAAGCACTCTCCGTCAAAGTGCGCGTGCAGATGAAGTCAAACGCAACGGTGCGCCAGAGTGCCACTCGTGGTTGGCTGGGCTGTCGGGCCAGGGGGAGGGGGGGGGGGACAGGGGAGATCGGCTATTGGCTGAAAACAGACAGACGGTGGCCAGGAACCCACTCCGGCTGCGAATCACCTGTCAGGCACCCGTCGTCCGGCTAGCGCAACCAAACCTGTTCCCAGGACAACGA
This sequence comes from Anguilla anguilla, assembly GCF_013347855.1. Taxonomy (NCBI): domain Eukaryota; kingdom Metazoa; phylum Chordata; class Actinopteri; order Anguilliformes; family Anguillidae; genus Anguilla; species Anguilla anguilla. The sequence continues at coordinate 6,603,432 of NC_049203.1, forward strand.
AGCGTTTGCCTGGTGATCACGTGCGCTGTGCATGTACATCACATCGCAGGCAGTGGCGGCTGCTCCCTAGAGAGTCACTACTCACGTGTTATGCTTTGGCAGCTGTTGTGCAGTGCATGACGTTCGCATAATGCATACTGAATTATGATTTTATATGAGATACAGAAATGCTCTCCGTGAACTAGAGCATGTGCAGTCTGTGCTCTAAGAGGGGGCGAACTCAAACTGCGCCTTGCTATTTACCCTGATCTGGGATCATTCCCAGGGGGGGCTTTTAAGGCAACAGGAGATAACCTTTGTTGACTTTGCTGATTAATTGGTCTTCCCCTCTCTGAATTAATGCATCCCTCCAGAAATGTGACGTGCGGTGCGCTGACCCAAATGTGGCAGCTGGGCGCGACCGAACTGGGACGGGATGGGACGGGGCGGGACGGGACGGGACCAGCCCGACCGCGGTGCTGAAGGGTAACTGGAAGTGAAATCTAAGGACCACTCTCAACTCAAATCTCTCGTTGCTCTGAAGATCGGGTGGGGTGCTGAAATGAGGGGGTTTAAGGGGGGGCGGGGGGGCGGGGGTGGGGGGGGGCATTGGACGTACACAGTGTGTGCACAGGGACCTCATACATCAGAGTGCCTTTGCATGGTAAAGTCTTCATCAGCCACGAGGGTGACTCTTTAAATCAATCATCTGGAATGGCGGATACTGTCCCACAGGTGATCAGGCGAATGCATCCATCTTGCATCGCCTGAGGTTCGCAGACCTGCATGGGCCCCTGCATGAGCGAGTGGTGACTGTGTGCATGCGTGTGTGTGTGTGTGTGTGTTTGTGTGCATGTGTATGTGTGTGTGAGTGTGTGTGAGTGTGCGAGTGTGTTTGTATGCATGCACACCCCTGTGTGTCTGTGTGTTTGTGTGCATGTGTTTGTGTGTGTATGTGTGCATGTGTGTGTGTTTGTGTGTGTCTGTATGCGTGTGTATTTATGTGTGCATTTGGGGGCAATTCAGTCGGCTTATAAAAGCAAGCTTATGTTAATTTGACGCATTATAAACTCCTTACAGGAAGCACTTCAGGTCAAGAACCTTCCTCAAGGGCGCCACTGCTCTGTCCCAGCTGTCAATCAAACCAGGCCTGCAAAATGATTCACCTGAATGCCCAACTCCATACCCATCATGCCCTGCTGCAGCTAACTGCGACGCACAGATGTTAGAAGAACTAAGAGGCGGGGGGACAGAAAGAAGCCAACATTTCCAACCACTTTCTACATACCAGCTAACAGCTGTTTCTATCCTGCAAAAACAGGCCAACTGGAAATTGCCCATGGATGACCAGAAGATGCATAAAATATACCACCCCCACCCCCTGACCTGACCAGCCCAGCAGAAAGTCAGTAGAACAACAGTAATCCGTCACGTATCGTAATAAAAACACAGAGAGCAGGCATGCATGCATGTATGGGCAGCAGGTTCACAGGAAGTCTGGGGAGCAACAGGAAGTGTGCGTTTCTGCTGAAGCCGTGCTTTCCGTGCCCGGCTTTCGTTAAACGGGTCAGCTCGGACGATCACTGAGATGGCGAGCTGATCCCCTGGATAGAGACAAGGCGGAGCATCTATGACAAAGAGACACAGATCGACCAAACTAAACGTTTCCTGGTGCTGCCTCAGCGTTGGGAGATATGTTAAAAAATAAATTGAAAAAAATATTCAAAAGAATAATTAAGAATTATTTTTGGAAGAGACTACGACAACAAAATGGCAGCAGTGGTACTGCGAACGGACTCCGATTCTGGGACTGGATGGAGAGAGCAGGAATTTTGCCAGCCTGAAAACGACTCCTCTGCACAGTGGAGGTGTATGTGTGTGTGTGCGTGTGTTTGCGTGTGCGCCAAATTTCACCTCTAATTAAAAATCTTCTCCCTCTCCACCCCCTCCTGCAGCCTTCCAGTCACCAATTAATAGAATCAAATATCTCTGCTATCAGATTTCCTGTGCACCCTCTCCTAAATTGAATTTCCTGATATTCTACAAAGTCTGAAACAGCCCAAGTCCCTAAACCCCCATCTCCCCCCACCCGCCCTGCACAACCCCCCCTCCCCCCCCCACCCTTATCTGTACCCGAACGAATCATCTGCCTCCCTGCGCCCTGATTAGCACTGATCCACACACAGAGCAGCTCAATTAATTAGCAATGGGGGGGGGGGGGGGGATGAGCCTTATAAACAAACCCATATGGGGCCCCCCCTCAGAATTAATAACGACAGTGGTCACGTGCGCCAGCCTCCTAATGCCCCCTTCACCGCTTGTCAAACTGACACAGCCAATAGGGTCCTCTTAAAAAAAAAAAAAAAAAAAATGTAACGACATCACAAAAGGCTGCAACTGGAGGAGGCGGGTCTTAGAAACGGAGGACCCACCAGTACCTACTTTAACCAACAGGTGGCGACGTCAAGAAGTCAAGCAGCTGCGGGCTCGGGGGGGAAAGTGGCTGTTTAGCCTCGCTTTCACGTCCTCGGCGGCTCGTGACACTCAGCGACACTTCAGCGTTAGCACCTCTGCCAGGGACGCCGCCGTTCGAGGGCTCAGGTGTTTTTTTTTTTGTTTTTTTTTTCTCCAGAGCGCGGGTTTTTAAACGACGCCACTCGAGAGGGAGCCGGGCCGTTCGCCGCGCTCGTCCGCGTCACGCCGCCTCCCGCAAAGCACCGCTCGGGGTTCCGCATCGCCGTGACGACGGCCTCAGAACGCCCGCTCTATCACAGACGAGCGGGGCGGAGGAAGATCCTTTACGCCAGCGCGCGCTTCTCCTGCCGCTACATCCTGCCCGTAGCGCGCGAGCCCTAAAGCCCACCCAAGGTGTTTTTTTTTTTGTTGTTGTTGACAATTTACTGCGCTTAAGTGACAACTCTGAAGCGTTTCCCTGCGGCGAAACCGACTGTCATTTCGCCTTATTGCATCTGAAACATTTGCAGATCAGCTCTAAAACATGAGTTTGCATATGCGGCACTGCGTAGCTGCACGTGTCACTCAGCAGAGTTTATTATTGCATGCGCTCAGGTTTTATACACTCAGTATATGAGTGCCTGGTGAGGGGAGGGAGAGAGAGATAATATTATTATTATTATGTAGCCTACTCACTGTGGCCATTACCACACTGCTGTTTGCATTGTTGTCGTTACCACAAGGCTGTTCGTATTTCATGCTGTTTGCATTCCTATTCCTGTTTCTGTGTGTACGCTTTGACTACATATACATATGTATTTCATGCTAATAAAGCATTCTGAATTTGAATTTGAATTTGAGAGAGAGAGAGAGAGAGAGAGAATTTAAAATCCCTTTTATCGGGACGTTGTTCAAACACAGTAATGACCGTACTTCAAAATAAGAGAGCAGACAAAACAACAACACGAAAAAAACAAACCAAAACAACCACCGCGGGCAGAGAACGAGAGAAAAAAAAGATACAGAGAGAGATGGACAAGACTTAATGGCAGCTTACTGATGTGCTTCAATGCAGTTTTGAGCTCTAAAGAGTATTTGGTATTTGTAGCAGAATTTCAGCGGCTGTACGCTGTTTGTTCTGCGCCACTGGGGCTGGGGGGTAGGGGGGGTAGGGGGGGTGGGGGTTGAGGGCCTTGGAACACCAAAATCCCCCGAAGAGCTCCGGGTTCCTCTGAGACCGGGCCTCACGCATGCGCTGGCATGCGGGCAGTCCAGGGACGATGACACGTCATCACAAAGCGGGCGGGGCCTCTCCGTGGCGACCGCGGCACAAACGCAGATAACCCGCCCCTTATCGTTACAGCGTCTCCTCTGACTCCTCTCTCTTCCGCGGCGTGTTCCGCTCGCACCTCGACATCTTTCATCCCTCGTTTATCATCTAATCTACGGCTCCTGTTACTGCCGCCGCCGGTGTCCCCCCCTCACCCCCCCCCCCCCCCCGCCCTGTCCCCAGCCTGTCCGCTTCTGTCGCTTTGCTAAATGTCAGGCTGTGCAGTTGAGCCGCAGGAACTGTACACGGTGTACAGCAGGAGCAGCACAGCCAGAAGAGGATCTACCTAATTAAAACTGGCCCATTTCGGCTTGTGACCCATCCCTTTCAGGCCTGTTCCGTTCTCTTGGTGTATGCCACACATGCACTTGTCCCCTGAAAACATGGTGACTGATCTGACCATATCACTTTTTTCCACATCTCTGTGGTTTCTGCGCCACTGAACTCTCAAATGTTCATTGGTCTTTGTAATGAGGGGTTTTTGCACTGCAGCCCTACTATAATATCCCTCTCAATGTAGTTGTTGACTGTTCTTGCTGACACAGTCTGATCATATCCTGCATTGACATTCTGAGTCACGAGGAAGAGTTGCTCTTCTGTTTTTTTTTACATATCGCACTCATGCACGAGCATCACGTCACGGTCATCGAATGTATGCTTTTGACCACAACTTCTGACCCTATTTACTTGTCAATGTCTTCCCCATAGATCTAAATGCAGATGTCACTTTAGTCACTGTTCCTATTGAAGCACTAGCCAGTTGAGCAGTCTTTGTGACTGAAGCTCCTGCCAGCTGTGCCCCAATAATGAACCCTCTTTCAAAGTCACTTAGATCTTTTCCTCTTGCCATCTTGATCCAAAATCAAGGTCAACTGCGTGCGTGATAGGATGCTAATTGCATCATGCAGAACACCTGTATGGAAGCATCTGCATTTGTTATATTACTCCACTCCAAATTTATTCAGGTTTTTCCTTTAACTTCTCACCAGTCTGTATGTATGAAGCAGGCATTGTAATAATGGTACCTGTCTGAGTCTTTCACTGGAGATGGAGTAGCTTATTCAATGACAAAAAAGTAACTCAATGGCAAAGAATATCTAACAAAACAAGATTGAATTATCCAAGGCTGGTGTTCCCACAGTCCTTGGGAAAAAAAAGTAATGAATGTAGGGAGATTTAAAGGTTATTTTACCTGGCTGATTGCTAAATTACCACGGCTTGGGATTCAATCAACATTTCGTCCTCGACGTTGACTCCCAAAAAGGAGGAAGACATTTTTTTTTTTTAACCCTGACAAAAAGACAAAAACAAAAAGTTTCGCAGAGTACGGCAATCACGGAAAAAACTAACTCAAATTGAGTTTCGGAGGGGAAAAGCGTAACGCTGGAGTCAAAGTTAAAGGGAAATGCTGACGGAACACAGGCCAGCGGGCCGCTTACGGGGGGGGGGGGGGGGCTTTTGTGCGAACGCAGCCAATCAATGCCTCGCTCTGCGGAAAGACCGAAAGTGTGCCTGACGGGTCCTTAAAAACAAGCTGCGGGGGGGGGGGGGAGGGTCACAGAGCGCGGGAATAAAAGGATCGGAGCGGCGCGCGCCCTCACTTCCTGTTCGTCGTGCGGCCCGGGCCAGCAGGGCGGCTCACAAACCGAAATGTTCGTGTCACGGGGTGTCCAATCCTGTCCAAAAAAGGGCCGCTGTGGACGCAGGATTTTGCTTCCGCCCAACGCCACGACGGCCCGATTCGACTGGTTAACAAACCGCGGCTTCCGATCGCGACCTCGACGAGCGCAGTCGTGTGTCGCAGCGCGGGGCTAAAACAAAACCTGCGCCCCACACCGGTTTGTTTTCAGTGAAGACTGGACGCCTCTCTCTTACGTTCAACCACGCTGATCTGGAATCGCGGTAGCCTTAAGCCTTTTTATTTTATTTTATTTTTTCTGTAACCTTTTTTCCCCAGAGTGGTGTCAACTCAGGGAAGGACAGAACAATAACGGCAGCACATCGAGCCATGTCTGGGTTTCATTAGAGGTAAACTAGCACGCTGAGGGGAAAACCACCAGCAGACACGCCGCAGATCGATGACACCGGCCGCGGGTAAAACCCGGACCGGCTCGAACCCGTTTCGCGCAGGGCGGCAGGTTTAATCTGCGGAGCGGAGCCCGGGGCTGAAACGTCCCTCAGTCACAAGGCAACAGTCGGACAGTAAAGCAGGACGCCGCCCGGCGAGCACCCGGCGACTTCTGCACCTCAGAAACGAGGCGACCGTGGCCTTCTTTTGTTCGCCCCCTGATTAACGGTCGCAGGGCGGTGAGGTTTTGGCGGATAATTTACCGGTTTAACGACTTTGCACTCCCTCCATTAAAAACAAAAAAAATCAGCGATGGGAGAAACAAACCCAAAAGTGGTCATGATTACATGAATCTCGCTACCACCATCGGCTTTCATTAGATGTGCCACACCTTTACAGGTAGACACGTTCGGCTGCGGCAGTGAATATCGTCACAAGGCTCATTCAGAGCTCGTTCAGGGATGCTCACGCCACAGTGAAAATGAAATGATTGGCGCTAAGTAGCCATGGCAGCAGCTATACAAAAAGCCTTATTAGAGAGGTAGCCCAAATGCTAAAATGCCCATCGAGTCAGCCTTACTCCCTCCTAATGTAACCGGTATTGAAAAAGAAGGGCCATTACATGATCCATTTCCCTGGCATTTCCCGGGATATTATATTCTCCCATTTCCACTGGAGGGTCTGTGCGCTGTACCAAGAGGGCAGCGTCTCCAGAGATTCAGCCCAAAAGCCCTCTGGTTATTCACACTCCTTCCAGAGAAAATGTCTTAACCCTTTCATTTAAAATGAAATTTTAGTCTTTGTTCAAACCCTTTAAGGTGTAAGACTGCAAACGAGTGGTTAGAATGTTCGTAACTGAACATTCTAATGGTGATGTCACAATCACTGCTGGGGACTGAAAGCAGTGGAGTTCTAGAACAACGACTTTTGGAGAAAAAAAGAAACATTCCAAAAAACCTACTCCTCAGAGGGTTAAAGTCAGCCCCACAGCGCAGCTGTTAAACAGGCTCTAAGAAGTGCCCTGTGCGTTCGCGGTATCACGCTCATATCGGATCACGCTTTTCCCCCGTGTCAAAGCTTCCCCTGAGCGAAGACGAAGACAAAGTGAAGAAGCCGTCGATGCTCTGAAACAAGAAATGAGATGTCTCTGCGAAAATAGGGTCACCGTGCGAAAAAAAAAGAAAATCTCTCCCTTCTCCTGCATCGTCCCGCACCTTCGCCAGGCTTTCAATCGCAGAAAGCCAATTTAGCAGGAGAAACTTTGCACTCTGTGGAAATGAGAGATCGGCGTTCTCCCAGCCCATCTTCTGAGCGATCCTCACATCTGCTGGACAGATAAAGAAATGTAGAGATGTGTGTGGGGGGGGTGGGGGGGTTGGGGGGGGGGGGGGGGCGGCTCCCTGTGTGAACCCGGGCTGTAATGGGATTTTCTGCCACCACTCCATTCTCTTTATGGGGCATCCGAGGACTGCGATGCCGGCAAACCACACCTCGGTTTAAACTAAGGAACTGAGGGGGAGGATGGCCGCCGGGTCCAGGAGCAGAGCAGCTTCTGCCTGAATGAACCACAATTAATGCGAATAATACTTTCATTATGCTTTCTCCTTTGCTTTTGCACCCTGTGATCCACAAGCCAAACACTGGCAATATCACAGCCAATTATATGTTGCCTTGCAAAGCTGCCAGCCACGGCCAGCACTGGCAGGGGTCAGATTCGATACAAGGGGCCCATCCATACCCTGGAAACAGAGCCTTAACAGATACCAGACTGCGGGCCCCATCCACACACTGGAACAGAGCCTAAACAGATACCACATTGTGGTGTCCATCCACACATGGGAACAGAGCCTTAACAGATACCAGACCGTGAGGCCCACCCACACACTGGAACAGAGCCTTAACAAATATCAGACTATGGGGCTCATCCACACACTGGAACAGAGCCTTAACTGATACCAGACCATGGAGCCCATCCATACACTGGAACAGAGCCTTAACAGATACCAGACCACCGTGGCCAGCCGCACTCTAGAACAATGCCTTAACAGGATGAGCCACCCAGCAGTCCCCTTTTCAGCCATAATCGGAATGTCACTATCATGTGATGCCATTTCAAACAGTACCAGAGTGTGCCAGCAGCGATAAGATTCCCCTGTCAGGTCGACATCACTGAAGTCTCATTCCGCTCCATTCCAAACACAAACAGATGATGTCACCAAAGCGCCGATCCCTGGAGCTGACACACCCGTCGCGGCTTCTGGGGTTATTACAGAAGCTGAAGATCAAAACTACAGCCTACAGGACAAGGATAACATCCTCAAAACCGCCTAACAGGGATCTGTCATCAAACTCCCGCCACCTCTCCGTGTTATTTTTCTGCTGTTGTTATTACACCACTTTCATTCTTTTGAAGCTGAATTGTTTAGGAGAGCTTCATAATAACCGTTCCCCTCGTCTGTTACACACTCCACCGCTATTTCCACTGATGTTGCAATGAGGGAGCTGGCTGGCCATACACTACACTGCTGAAGGTATTTATCATTTTCACGCTCTCAGCCATTTATGGCAAAATCTTTACTGAATGAACAGGAAGCCTCCCTTTCAATCTGCAACGGCAAGAAGAGCCACGTTTTTTTTTTTTTTTTTTTAACTCCCATCAATAGCCTTTCCTTTCCTTTCCTGGTCTGCGCTATTGTATTTAAATCTCTAATTAGCATGGGCATTGAAGTGCAATGTTTAACTGCCCACGCAGTCCTCTAATGAGAACTGCCGCAGATTCCGGTAAATTCCGTGCGTGCAGAACGATCTCATTTCGTCAATGGCGGAGTGTAATTTAACGTCGGGGGCCCTGTTTTCCTGTTTCCCACGGTGCTGGAAGAGGCTGTGGCCTCAGAATGTGGGTTTTCCTGATTTCAGCACCACGGCCCCGGCGGACAGCTCCCCCGAGGCACGGTGATGTGGTGATCATGCCTTCAGTGCCAACAGAGCTGCACTTCCCTACATACAAACATTAGTGTGCACTGTAAAGCACCCCCCCGCCCCCCCCCCCCCCCCGTCCCCCCCGCAGGGAGCAATTCAGAACCACTGATGGGTGGACAGCTCCCATCTGATCACCGCCTGGTTTGCAAAGGCACATAACAAGCATTTTGCATTAATGGAGCCCACTGATTCAGGAGGGGGGTTGGGGGGGAGGGGGGGCAGGGGGGGAACTGAATGCCAGAGAGGGGGGGGAGGGTCCATGAATTCAAACTAAACAACAAAAAAAAAATCTGTTTACCAGCATATGCCAACAGTATTTCCATTTTCTTTTTTTGTGCCAGGAAAAAAAAGACATCCTGCCAAATTAAGCCTGCAGTGATTTGAGCAGTGACGTAGATGTAGAGAAGCAGATCTTCCCTGAGAAGAGATGAGGCCAATCCGCCTTCATAAGCAATCTACGTGTGAAAGCAGGAAACAGGCCAAGTCCTCAGCTCCTCTGTTCATATATATTATCCAAAATCTCTTCGCCTCAACTAACACCAGCATTACCAATCCCGCAGAAAACAAGCACTGTTCCCTGCAAGAGGGAAGTGCTTTTTCTAGCTTCATGAAGAAAACAGATCTCCCATGAAGCAAGGCCCTACAGATATCGGGTTGGATGGATTGGAATGGCAGGCTTTCACAACCCATTCTGTCTCGCCGGCCCAGTTCAACAACTCACAAAATGGCGGCCCACCAGACACCCAAACTGCTCATGAACCAGGCCCCCCCCCTTCCGTCTCACTTCTTGAATTGCGGACCCATCGTTCTGTTCGTCTTCCCTTTTCAGCATCCCTCTTGCCAGCCGCCGATCCGTTTTGCAGTTTGCAAAGCATGCTGGGTACACAGCAGCAGGGCAGGGCTGCACGCGCCATTAACCCGGGCACCGGAGCACGTCCGCCAGCGCCAGCGTAGCATCGATACGTTCGCCTTTCGGCCGCCGATGAGTCATGACCAGATTTTTCACACGAGATGAAATTGCCTTCACTGCGCACTTTATTTATTTATTTATTTATTTTTTCCCCCATATCATTAATATCAACCTTTCTGGGATGGCATTTTGCAGGCCCACCTGCAGTACCTTCGTGGCCCAGTAGGGGTGCTGAGGAGCCGGAAAATGGGCGCCCGCGCTATTTAATCATTCGCGAAATTAACCGAAATATTTAGGCGCCCGCAACGTGTCTCCATGCGGAAGCGCTTAATGCATCCGTCCATCTTGTGCCTGAAGCTGTATGCAAATGAAGGGGCTGGGGCGGTGGTGGTGGGGGGGGGGGGTGGGGAGGACGCACAGACGCGAGAGAGGAGATCGATGCTTCACCTCCCGGTCCGCTATCGACAGCCCGCCGTCGGCTCATCAACCCGAAACCCCCCGAGTTCTCATTTTACCGACAAAAAAATAATCCGCAGAGAGGACGGACTGCCTCTCTTCCGAAAATCCGATTGAGCCGCCGCTCCCATTATTTATGTTTGCTAATTTCGCCGAGATTCTCCGCAGGGGCGAGGGAAGGAATTGATCGTGGAGAAGACTCTCTCTCTCTCTCTCATACGCGCCCGCGCCCGACGCCCGGCTCACATAAACCAGGCGTTGCCCGGGAGACGGCCCGGCTGTCAGAAAGTCCGTAATGCATAAACAAGCAACTGCATCCGCACGCCCCGTAAAACTGCCAAAACAAAAAAACATAAAACAGGCCACAAACACTGCTGTGCCGCTGGCCGCCCGCTCGCCTTGAGCTGTTCGCATTGAGTAAAAAATGTCCTTGGATCCCGGAAAAAAACAAAAACAAAAACAAAAAAAAAACAACATTAGGCCTGTATAAATAAAATGAGTTTTTATGATGATCATGATGATGATGATCATGATGATGATGGCTGTTATTGCGATTACCATTAAGCAGAAGTCAGGATTTAACTTTGCAAAAATCTATTGCTAAAATTGAAAAAAAACGCACTCATTTATTTTTCACGAAGGCCGCAGCCACATCGCCCCTATTTGAACAGGGAAGCACTGCAGGCTGTTTTTAGCGTAATGTTCCGGGTCCCGTCCCCAGTGAAGGACCTCCCACGATTCCGATGGGCAGTCACCGGGTGCAGACTCGCCCCCCGGCCCCCGAAAAGTGAATTTCATGTCCGAGTCGGACGGATGCCTCGCTGGGTCCACGACGGGGGTTGGGGGGGGGAGGGGGGGGGGGGGGCAGGCCCCCAGGCCCCGGGTTCCATTCCATCCCTAATCAAAGCGGCGCAGTCCGCTGACCCTTCGCGGCCCACGCTCTGCTCCGGCGGGTCTGTGCGCCAGCCGCTCGAGCTGCGCCGCCGCCGCCTCAGCCGCCGTCGCCGCCTCGCACTCCTCCTGCAGGAACTGGCTCATTTTCCCGTGTCAAACCGGCACGGCCGCGCGAGCCCAGGCAGCCTGTCGAGTGACACTCGGAGATGATTGCTCTCCAGACAGGCTCCTTCAGCGCGGCGCTCGGTGCGATGTCCTCAAACTTCACCCCGTAGCCTAGCGCTGGGGCTAATGTCCTCTTCACCCAACCATCCTATTCAGGCTTAGCCTTAAGGCTAATGTCCTCTTCACCCAACTATCCAGTTCAGCCATAGCACTAAGGCTAATTTACTCTCCACCTGGCTATCCTGCTCAAGCTTAGCGTTGGGGCTAATTTATATCCTATTCAGCCATAGCGCTAAGGCTAAGGCTATTAGCGCTGGGGCTAATGTCTCTTCACCCAACTAACCTGCTCAGATTTAGCACTGGCACTGGGGCTAATGTCTCTTCTCCCAGCTAACCTGCTCAGGTTTAGCACTGGGGCTAATATCTCTCCTCCCAGCTAACCTGCTCAGGGTTAGCACTGGGGCTAACGTCTCTTCTCCTTGCTAACGTGCTCAGGCCTAGCGCGAGGGCTAACGTATCTGCTTGTTCCTTGTTGTGGTCACGCTCGGAAGCCCAGACAGTCTAATCCCTATGTCCACCCACTCCACTCCAGAGCATGTAAGACCCAAACTGCCAGGTAGGCATATTCTAACACCTTCCTCTTTTTAATACCGTTTCCAACTGCTTCCAAAAATAAATCACCGGGTTTTCAAACAACAGTGGCCGGGAATGGAAAAATTCAGCAAGGTCGTTAAAAACCTTCTGGTTTATTTTTTTATCTCATAAACAGCCGTTCTAAAATTGCACGGTTTAAAAAAAAAAATGTGATGATCCATGTTTTACCAAAGTCATACAGGTCCTTCTTTGTCACTGTACCTGTACTTGTTCTAATGACAAACACTCCGGCTAATTCCCCACGTAAAGTAATTACTGAACATCTCCAACTTGTCAGTAATGACACTTAAAGGATCAGCAATGAAAGCACAAGTATGGGGGGTGGGGGTGAGCTGGGGGATGCTGGGATTTCAGTCAATCTGTGTAACTGCTTATTGATCCCGGGATGTATGGAGACCCTTTCCCCCCTTATAGAGAAAGAAAATAGATGGAGAAAGAACAAAAAGAAAGCATCCCTGGCTTGTGCAGCAGCTGAAATGCACAAAGGCGAACGCGGCGAGAGCAGTTTGCGGTGTTATATACTCACGCTTGTGTGTAAAGGGGTGTGGACAACAAAGACGGAGAGAATATTGTTCTGCGTGGCAGAACAGGACCCCCTGCCGAGCGATGATTACAGCCGGTATTGATAGAGGAAATCCTCGTTCTGGGTGCATCTCATTAGGTCTGGGGTAAGGTAAAAATGACGCGGACTTGTTCCACACTGCAATTTCAAATGGCAGATTAGCATGACATACCTGCATTATGCAGACTGCCGCTGCTTAACCATTGTTGCTGATAACAGTGCTTTGCAATGCCACAGTGGGGGGGGTGGGGGGGGGGGGGGGGCGACTGAAAAGCAATGAACTGGATGAAGCCTACTCAGCTCAAGGCCAGGGCTATGCTTCATATAAAAAAGCATAGACCACCAATAAAATGTACTGTCAAATTTAAACATTAAATGTGAACCTAAACATGAATAAATTATATGTGATTGCATATTTACATTCGTTACAATAAATTATTATTATTATTATTATTATTTCATTAATAATGAACATGGATATGTATTAATAAAAAGGGGGGGGGTGCAGTGAGGGTTCAACCCCAGGACATGGGTGGTGTCAGCATTATTATTATAATTATAATGATGATTATGATTATTTCATTAATAATGAACATGGATATGTATTAATAAAGAAGGGGGGGAGGTGCAGTGAGGGTTCAACCCCAGGACGCGGGTGGGGTCAGGCAGGGGCCCCGCGAGTCAGAGGGGGCCCCCAGTTTCTCAGTGTCACGCGAAGAGCACCGGCGTGACCCCTCCTCAGTCTGGAACGCGTTACTGCCATGGTTCCACTTCAGTAAAATGATGAGCCCTGCTGTTCAGGATGGTCTGATTGTGCTCTTATGAGAGTTGGGCTCTTTTCAGAAAGGAGGGGGGGGGGTGAGTCATAGGAGGCTCCAAAAACCATGGCAAAATCTGGCTGGGTTGCTGCATAAAATGTGTTTTTTTACATTTTTATTTTTTATTTTTTTAAATCTCCACAAAAAATTCTCATTCAAAAAAGGCTTTATTCAAAGAAAAGCTACATGTCTAGCGGGCAGGAAATAATTACAGCTTCCAAGCTAGTCTGAGTACGCAAAGACAATAAGTTACCCACCAGTATTTCAGAAACAATAAGGCGGAAACAATTAAGACATATTTGGAACATCCATTTGAACATACATGAAAGTCTTATTATTGTATCAATTTTTTTTTTGCATAATTATGATGATGGGCAGTGCATAATGAGCAAACAGGCTCACTGGTGACTGTACATTCCCTGGTCTTCAAGGCTAATGAAGACGCCATTTCCAATTAGCATCTCTCATTAAGGATGACTATCATCTCCATTGTTACCTAGCCAAGCAGAGCTAGCATCCTCGGCCTTGCTCTGAGAAAAAAAAGACATCCAAGGGATCAGATTTAGTCTTCTAAAATCATTAAAATACGAAACGCCCACGTTCCTGTCCGGTCCGAGATGAGACACAGACTCGCGAATCCACCGCCAGTTCAGCTGCTCGCAAACGGCCTGAATCTCGCTTATTAACGGAACGCCCGCCCGCAACCGCGCACTCCTGCGATTGGTCCGTTACAAAAGAACTACACCCACCGCACCCGAGGCAAAGCGAACGACAGAGAGCGAGGGACAGAGAGCGAGGGACGTCCCCTAAATGCCATTCTAATGTCACATTGATCGTTACGCCCACATCGCGCACGCACACGGGACTTAGACTGTCTCAGGGACGTGTGTGACACGATGCCTCTCAGCGCCCTGCATTTCAGGCGCAATGGCTAATGTCAAACGTGATTATGTGCGTGCGTGTGTGCGCGCGTATGTTTGTGGATATGCACACGTGCACGCGTGCACGGGTTTCTCTGGGTGTGTGTGTGTTGGTGTGTGTGTGTGTGTGTGTGTGTGTGTGTGTGTGTGTGTTTCAGTGTTCCAGACTGCGTGTGGACTAGTTCTGTCGTCCTCCTTCGCCATTGGACGGATATGAACACTTGACCTCACTTACCATTGGCATCCGCAATCATGTACCCGACACTGGCTATGTTAGCATTGCGCTTGATGCATTTGCGTGTCTCACTATAATGCAAAAAGGGCATGCAGCACGTCTTACACAGTGCTGGAGAGGCACCTGAAGAGAGGCAGAGAGAGAGAGAGAGAGAGAGAGAAAAGAAACGGTGTGCCTTCTCCCTTTGAAAAGCACAGGAACCTTGACCGTTTCAGGGGACAGTCACAAATTTTCGCGCGTACGCTCCTCAACTCAAAACAATTTTTCCTCAAGGACCTACAAAATCGGCCATTTTTCTTTCTTCTTCTTCTTCCCCCCCCCCGCCATGTTGGCTGAAGATTTAATTCGGAGAGAGGGAGAGAGAGAGAGAGAGAAAAAGAGAGAGGGGGAGACACGGGCAGAGGGAGACGCAGCCGGACAGGGCGAGAAACAGGGAGATGAATAAACGACACGCCGCGATGCGTCGTGGCGATGAAGTGCGCTCGAGACGGCGGCGGAGCGCGGCGGGCGACGGCGGGCGCGGTGAGACCTTACGTGGTAACACGCCGTGCCCCGCGCCGGAGCGCGCTCCGTTCTGGCCCTCGCTCTCTCTCGGGGGCGGGCGGGACGGCGCTGGTCTCAGACAGTCCATTAAAGGCTGTGATTGGCTTATAAATCACCGCGGACAACGGCCGCCTTAAATAACCCCCTGCGCCCGACAGGAAGCCGGGGGAAACTGCGTCTGCTCGGTCCGATCCAGGATGATGCTTCACCAAGAACAACACACACACCCCCCCCAAACCCCTAATCCAGCCTGACGCTTCACCAAGAACAACACACACTCCCCCAAACCCCTAATCCAGCCTGACGATTCACCAAGAACAACACACCCCCCCCCCCCAAACCCCTAATCCAGGCTGACGCTTCACCAAGAACAACACACACACCCCCCCAAACCCCTAATCCAGGCTGACGCTTCACCAAGAACAACACACACCCCCCCAAACCCTGTCCCACACTCCCAACCCCCTAGGAAATGTGATGTTTTTTCATTTCTTTTTTTTGTTCACCAAAATCTGTGGGATTTTAGGAGGGGAGATTTAGCATCTGGAATAAACAGTCATTATAATCGTGTAAAAAAAAAAGAAAAAAAAAAAGGCGTCTATATCCAGGAGCGTGTACACGCGAAACAACATCGCACTGAATCCACACAGCCAACGCTCTTATCCAGAGTGACTTAGGGTGTGAGAGAACACAAGTGCATCCACCAGATGGATGACTAATAGTGTCAGACCCAGCTAACACCCAGTACCATTCCCAGACCAGGGAGGGTATATTTAACATCACTAAAGCACTAATGTGAATTAACCACGCTGAGCAAGAACCAAAACACACACCCACACAGGCAGAGACAATCTCTCTCTTCAACGCTCCTATAGACAGCCACACACAAACACACACATGCACGCTCTCTCTATCTCTTTCTCACACGCATACGCACACACACACACACACACACACACATACATTTAACAACAGAAATAAATGATCTTTCCTGTGAAACAAAAAAAAAAATAAAAAAATTGTGGACAATATCAGCTGTGCTCCACCCACCTCTCCTTGCCCTCCCCCCCACAATCCTAACCTACCAAACAGCGTCTGCAAGAAGCTCCACCCACCCTAACAACTGCAAAAAGAAATAAAGTTCAAAGAGAGCTCGAAGAAAACAGGTGAGGCAGGGTCTCACAGACACTGAGAAAAAAGCTGAGAAAAAAAAAGAAGATAAAAAAAGGAAGAAAAAAAATGAAATAAGTCCCTGAAAGAGGTGGGTGTTTAAATGTCACCGCAGAGCCCGTCTCCGGGGGAACGATGGGGTGATAAATTCCTGGCCGGCCAGCTGCCGCTGCGGCAGCCAATTAATTTCTCCGTCTCTTAATTATGTCACTGCAACTGGCGGGCGGGTCGATAGCTCCCCGCCCAAAAGATCGATGGGCCCGAGAGGCGGGATATGATTGGCTGTCGGAGGGCGTCGCTGCGCCGCCCTCTGCAGGAAGGCATCGCAGCCCCCCCACGACTCGCCCCGTTTCCCAAGGAACGCAGCGAGCCATTCAGACAGGAAACTTCCTGAAACAAAAGACAGGAACGTTCAAAATGTAACAGAATGTTCCGCCCTACAGATTAAGCCCTGCGCTCCAGAATATTGGACCTGGCCGTAGACCCACAATGCAATACTGTTCAGCTTCAACTCCACCGCATCCCTTCCAGATTAAATCCACAGCGCATAATGTCATACAGCGGCTTGACCACAGACCCTCACTGCAGCACGCTGATCACCTTCTACATGGAGCACACCACCGCTCGCCCGCAGAGCAAGCTTGACCACCATAACCATAACCATAACTTCACACCGTTGGATCTCAGTTTAAAAAATTTGGATGGAATCCGTACCGCAATTGGCGAGTGCCTCGCCAAGGGTACGAGAAGGTTCAGTCATTAGAGCTCTGTGTTTCATTGCTCTCTAGCAACCCCTGCTGGTCGATTAGGCGCCCCTTGGCAGGTGCAAAGTAAACAAAGAAAAAAAACCCAAAAAAAAAACAAGGACCACATGAGGTGATGTCCTTCTCTCATAGCCCCGCCCCTACACAGTGTTAAAATGAAGCAGTGTCACGGACGGCTTTGTTGAACACCGTTGAACTCCATCTCAGCCAGGGAGCAGCCCCCTCTCCCGTCAACCCCACCCCCCCAAAACCCCCCCAGCCCAACGCCCCCCCGGCATCCGGCCCGGCTTCACACAGCCATCACTGTGCGCTTGCGTGTGTGTGACAGGGGCTACGATAATAGGGATTTAATAACTAACGTGGCAGTCATCTTCATTCCTTAACGACACCCAAAACGGAATCTAAGTCTAAGACCTCCTGACATCCCTCTATTATTCCCCCTGACATCCCTCTCTCATTTCCTCTCTCTAAGCCCCGCTCTCGTCCTCCTTTCATTCCTTCGTTAATATAAATATATTTTAGACTCAATCACGCGCGTCGCGCGAAGCAGAGAGCCTTATCTCGGGAGCCTCGCTAGAAGTAGGCCAGATTTAACAGGAAGTTGTCACTCACGGCCGTGTCACAGTACAGAAGACACAAGGAAAGCTCCGGAACGTGAAAAAAAAAAAAAAAAAACGACAAGGATCTGGAATGGATATAATTCTCTCCATTTTAACATTCACCCATCACCGGCCCTATTCACTCAATTCATGAATTATTCAGCCCTGCAATCTTTCACCTCTCCATCACTCTCCCTTTCATGTACTCTTCCACCCGCACTTAAGATTCATAAAAAATCTTTTAGTGGACAACTGAAAATTATAAATGAGTAGCTTAATTCAAGTCACAAAGGAAAACTACTTTTCAGGTTATATATGATATGGAAATGCAGTCTACACGTGAACAGGAACACTGCAGTCATTATGAGATCACCGCAGTCATGGGAACACTGCAGTCATTATGACATCACAGCAGTCATAAGAACACCACAGTCAATATGGGAACACTGCAATCATTATGAGATCACTGCATTCAATATAGAAACACTGCAGTCATTATGACATCACAGGAGTGATAAGAACACTGCAGTCATTACGAGATCACTTCAGTCATAAGTACACCACAGTCATTATGAGAACACTACCATCATTACGAGATCATTCAATATCGAAACACGGCAGTCATTATGAGATCACTGCAGTCATTATGAAGTCACAGCAGTCATTATGAGATCACTGCAGGCATTATGAATTCACTACAGTCATTATGGGATCACTGCACTCATAAGAACATTGCAGTCATTGTGAGATCACTGCATTTAATATACTGCAGTAAGTGAAAACACTGAGAACCCTGCAGTAACTATGATAACACTGTCATCATTATGAGAACACTGCTGTCAATCGGAGGACAAGGCCATATCTGTGAAAACACTGCAGTGTATAATCACTGAATCCATCTTCATTTGGCACAGCCCAATTTACAATTAGCCAGTAAGTCAGTGCTTCACAGCGGACATTTTCTAGAGCACATCGATAATACAGAAAAAGCCCTTCTGAGCCAACGTGAGAAAAACTGGGACATTATTCGCCGACCCGTTAAAGGAGGATTATACCCATATTCACTTTTCTAGCACAACATCCTTCATTTTTACTGGAGCACCCGCGTTACAGTATACACCAATTCTTCCCCCCCAGGTATAAGAATTAGTCATGCTAAAATATCTGACAAGACATTGCTCACTCTGGCTTGCTGTTCAGGTAACAGAAATTACAGTTTCCCATGATGCATTTCTCTCAATGCAGCAATGCAGAAACCATACATTACAGTCTGGCACAATGAGTCAGTGGGGAAAAACAGCAAAATAAAGTATCACTCTGTCTTACGGGGAATTTAATGAAATATTGATTGTTGACACTGCGAAGTAATGGGCTTAATTCGTCCAGGACAACCACGCAAACATGCCATGAGACCTCACACCTTTTTGAGAAAGAATCTGTGGAATGAAATCTAGGCTGGCTTTCCCCGCACCACCTATATATTTTTGGGCAAAGTTGGTGTTTAACGCAAGGTCAGCCCTGAATCACTTCAGAGTCCACACCATAAAGGACACACACACGGAACATATCTCAAGCCCGCGTTGGGTCACCAACACGGTTCACTACACACTGAACACACACTGTTCACGACACACTGAACGCATGTAACGCTCCCTACACACTGATACTCTTCATTATGCACAGAGCTGTGTCGACCGCACCCTGAGCACACACGGACCTCCCGGTGCGGACCAGGCCGTGCGGATTGACGGGGCTTCGCGGCGCCTGCGGCTGAGGCGGTGTTAAGGCGGTGTTAAGCCTCTGTCAGCTGTGCCAGCACGCCCCACAGCGCCAGAACAGCGTTGGGCAGGAGCCGCGCCCCTCAGGATGGCGGTCCCGGAGGCGGGAGACAGGAGGCCCACAGGGGCTGTCAAGACTGCGCGTGTCGCTCAGACGACACCCCCCAACCCTGCCCCCCTCGCCCCCGAAAGACTGCTGCCTCGTTATTGGCCCCCCCCAGAGCGCCTCAGCCAGGGAAAAAACGGAGGGTGGGGCTGAGACCTGTCCGTCATCTGTAGCGTCAGTTCGCACATCAGTGCTCTACACGAGTTTGGGCGCTCGGGGAAGTGGGCGTGTCTAGGCAGAGATGGCGGGGCGAAGAGAAGGTTTCTTTGGGACAGTTTTGTAGGTTTATATTTAATTGTGTGTGTGTGTGTGTGTACATGTCGAATGTTTTGTTTTAGATAAACTCTGACAGAGTAAATTTCTTCCCTGTTGTACTCAAAAAACATTTCACTGCATATACTGCAAAAATGTGCAGATTTTTTGGGGGGAGAATGTGGCTATTTGTACAACAGTAATGTCAAAAGAAACAGGCCTATGTCCACACTTTCAGTTCAGGCACGTAAAGTAAGTGTGTGTACTTTAAACATAAAGTAAGGCTGTGGCAGAAAAAAAAATTTTTTCAATTTTTTCCTAAAGAAAATTCCTCTTCTATGTAAAGTGCATCTTGCCTACAATGCACGAAAGAAAATGAAGAGAGACAGAGAACGTCTGTGGGGATAAGCTCCTTTGCAGCAGCCCAGAGAAATAACGCATTACATATTCTGTAATACCTTCCGATTTTATCTGCACCGTGACTAAACGTCTGTTTAACCTCCTTGTTTTATGCACATTTCCGCGCTCTCCTGTAACTAGCGGAGTAAAACAGCGAGTGCTTGCGCAGCTAGCTACGCGGCTTAGCTCGCTGACATCGCCTCTATAAATGATACCGCATTCCTTTCATAAGCATCCTTAAGATGGTACAAAATTGGGCCCATTTTTTTTCTGGTATGTTTATGGCTTAATTATCTGCTGTTACTTACTATATGTCTAACTTTAATAACCTTAAAATGCTCTAGCAGGTTTCAGATCTCACTAAAGATTATACAGCATAAACCACCATGACAGTGAAGCATCCTCCAAAGAGACTAGCAGTACAGGCGCATTCATAATTACCCTTGGCTCTGTGAGAGTGTGTGTGTGTGTGTGTGTCTGTGTATCTATGAGTGTGTGTGTGTGCGTGCGTATGTGTTTGTGAGTGTGTATGTATGTGTGTGTGTGTGAGAGTGTATATGTGTATCCGTGTGTGAGTGTGTATAGGTGAGTGTGTGAGTGTGTATCTATGTGTGAGTGTGTGCATACAGTATGTGTCTGTGCGTGTGTGTGTGTGTGTGTGTGTGTGTTCTTCCTGTACCTCAAACAGCGTTCTCCTCTTCGACATGCAATGTCAGATCATTCTTCATTCATTCATTCATTCATTTATTCATTTCAGGTGTTCACAAAGCTATTTTTTTTATTTCTTCACATAGTACCCATTGACACAGGTGGATATTTACTGAGGGAATGAATGTACGGCAGAATTTAAAGTACCTGGCTGAAGGGTACAACAGCACTGTCGTAACTCACATTTACACTGACGGCACATCCGTTACTAATTGTACAGTTTTTCATTTTTCACTGTGCGCATTTTGTCGGGACATGGCAAAGTGAGAGGGTGCACGTGCCTGTCCCCACAAAGCAGCGCCTGTGCCGGTCCCCACAAAGCAGTGTGTACCTGAGAAACCGTGCATGCACAAGCAGTGTGGAATTGGACATAATTCACTGGCCCCATCCGGGGACGAAAAACAGGGTAAATAATTTATTTCGGCACGACGCCGGCAGGTGAACCGGGGACAGCGGCTCGGCGCAAATTTCTCACGGCGGTGCGTCGCCTCCCGAAGAATTCTCCCGTCCAATTAGAGCGGGCGGCCCGAGCTCTCGCAGGCGAAACGGCGTCATGAATAGCAACAGAGAGGGAGACTGAGCGACGGGATGCGGGGGGGGCGCGGGGGTGACAGGGGGGGGGGGGGGGGCGGAATAAGGCCGCCTCCTCCACCAATCGGTCGCGGCCGCGATCTGGAGAGGGGCGGGGGTTTTCGATGAAGACGACGGGCCGCTGCAATCGGGAGTAGAAATAGTGGAGGGGGGGGGTGAGTGGAGAGGGGGGTGAGTTTCACGCTTCAGGAGGCACAAACAAAGCCATCGCTGTGATCTGGTCTGCCGTGGGGTGGGGCTCGTTCATACAGGGGTGGCGGGGGGGGGGGGGGCAGCCGTCCAGGAGACGCGATCTATTTTATCCTCGCTGGGTGCAGACGGGGGGGGGGGGGTCAATTCCATTCCCACTCAATCGATTCTCCAAGCAAACCCAAACTCAGCACGTGCACTGAGAAATGCCCCCCTCCACCTCCCAACCCCTGAGCCTTGGTATCCGTCGCACGCAAAAGAAAAAGGACTTTTCCCAAAACATTCTCTTCAGATGTTCATTACCACCATCATTGCATCAGCTCACGGGTTTACTGCCAATTCCCGTTTAAATACACAAACACAGCCGTTAAGAAACTAAAATTAAAACCAATCTGGTAATAACACGCGCTAATAAACAGGACGCAGCGGAGGTGAAAGCGATGGAGCCGCGTAGCCCGGAAAGCAAGGAGGAGAGTCGGGCCCGCCGTGGGGCCGAAGGGCTCCATTTACACAGCGCGGAAGGCTTCTCGCTAGCGCAACCGCTAACTGCTAACCGCTGGACGAGGCTAGCTGGGCGTTAGCCTTCTTGCGTTTTCAGCGCTTTAGCGGAACGGTCTTTTGAGGCTGGCGGGTTGGCGCAAAAGCGCGCCGCGGCGGTGTTTTAACAGATTCAACGAGCCTGAAAGTCCCGTCGCCCAGAAAAAACCGGGTCTTCCAAAAAAAACCGGAGTCCTCGACGAGGGGCGGGTTTTTCCAAAAACAAACATTTGCCGATTGTTTCGCGGGGGCGTCCGAATGCAGAACGTGAGCCGGCCGCCATGGTAACCACACCGCGTTTTAAATCCACCGCGGCAAATAATAACTATGCATGTATTCAACGGTCGTTCGTCACGCCGATATTGCCAAAATGAAGGGTACATCGTTCATATTGACGAATCGAATGCCTCGCCGCTACTTACAGCCCTCAACGGATCAATCCCGTCGATGCGGTCCCGCGACTCAGGAAGAGGGGGAGCGCGTACTGTGTAGGTCACATCGGCCACCCACTGCTCTTTAAAAAAAATAATAAAATAAAAGCCTACAGATTACTCTCCGGCTGTAAATAAAACCAAGCCGACAAACAGGCAGGCTCCAGGCTTTTGATCAAGATGGCGTAGCATTTTCGACATATCTGAGCCCATACACGACCTGACTCTTACTTCATGACTAGCCTCTGAGATATGTCGCTTACCCGTGGATGCGCGTTTAACATAAAATTGCATTCCCGGAAAAATGGCGCGAATCCTAAAGGGGTCGGTCCTACCACTGTTCAGATGGATCGCGATGCAAAAAAAAAAAAAAATCTCACATGTTCGCAAATTATCCCCGGTCCCCCATTACACCTCCAGCCAATTCCCGTCGCACAAAGAAATTTTGCAGGTGACTGCAAGGAAAACGGACTGCAATCAGGATCCTTTCAAGAAACGCTGTAATTACCCAGGGGCCTCTGGCTTTTTTATTATCCAGAGGTCCGGACAGTTTTGGGTGGCGTGCCAAAATTAACACACGTGCCCTTCGACGAGGTACAGACTCGTGACACGACGCACTTTAAAGGACTGTATTTAAGGCACGGGGCCCATTCGCGAGAACGCTAATTACCGGATGCAGCGTACGAGCGCGAGCGGAGCGGTTCGCTATGGCACACGCTCGCATTAGCATACGCCCAAGCAACCCATTAGCGGTTCTCATCGGCGGCTACACCGCCCTGAACCAGGCAACAGTGCGCACCGGTGCCACACAACGGGATTCTCACTGCGAGGCAGGGGGGAGGCGGTTACTACGGTTACGGTTACTACCCTGAGAACCACGAGACCCGGAGGGAGGGCATAATAATGAGGCGTGCGTCTACGACTTAGGCTGAGGGTTTCAAAGGCAGAAATGCCGCCCTCACAGGAGGTGAGGCATCGAGGCACGTCTCACTTCGAAAATTTGCGAAAAAAATGACGTCTGCTAAGGTGCCTTCATTTAGACGATTCTGATGGCAGCAACGGATGTACCCTTCTCCCGGGTAGGACATCCCATAATTCTTTGCGATTACCTCAGGCTGCTTATTTCCGTTAAAATTAATGGCAGCTGAAAACTGTGAAGTGGCAGGTGTGGTGACAGTGGAAGAGCTCGTTTACTAGTGCAAGCGAACAGTGAACTCGATAATTAACGGTAGTCATATTTAAAAAAATAAACAAAAACATTTTAATTACATAAAACATTTAAAATACGTGTTTAATGTTTTGAAGATGCAGAGAACTTTCCCTGAACCAGCCTGCTAACTTACTCTCAATCACGCATTCGTAATCAATTTACTTTCCTTAACATCATCCTGTCTTCCGAATTGCGTCCCAAATTTGTTGCCTTTTGAGGTCCCTTTTTCGTCAGGATGCTACCCTATGGGGGAGCTCACTTTTGAGGACCCAGGCAGCTCACTTTTGAGGACCCAGGCAGCGGGGCCTCAAGGCCTCTGCCTTCCATTTGAGACGGAGGCTTAATCGCTAGAGGCCTAATGGGGAAACAAGGGTAGGTTTCCACGGAGATTATATACACAGGCGGAACATCTGCTTGGGGGGGTGCAGAAAAATCCACCAATCACGGGCTCCCGTGGGCTGTCTTTTGTTCCATGCGGCAGAAAGCTCTGCATGGCGGGGAAAGCAGCGTCGAACGTGCCATTAAGTGTCCTTAAAACATCAAAGACTTGCACACGTGGTCTCTTCGACCACTGCCAGTACTTAAGCCCAGCGTTTGCCATCTGTCTTTACAATGCAAAAAATAAAAAAAAATGGAATGCTAAACGTTCCAAAGTGTACCGCTATTACAATGATAATATTAAAATTGCACCGTTAGCTGAAAGCGCTGGTCCTACCTGCCAACTCCAAGGGCTTATGGCTCTGGCGCATGTGCTCTGGCAAACATTCACGACCAGAGCTGTGCCGCAGTATAATGTGCACCGCAGGACTCGAACCGGCAATCAATCCCTGCTCCTAATGGCGAATAAAACCACTGCACTACATTTCCCACATTGCTGTGGGGCGGGGTCTATGTCTGTGATGCATTTAGTGTGCATTTATGATAGACACCATTGTCAAACACGTGATGACCCCACACACACACACGATAGCATAATTCAGAGTGAACAGGACAAAAGGGTACAAGTTGTGGTGAGGGGTCCAGGGAGAAGCTCATCATTGTCCTTCTGATCTGTACTCTACCCTCGTTGTACCCTCCTGTTTGGGAAGGGGCATTCCATCTTACCCATAATGCTTTGCCAATGAGCAGAAAACAAAGCAGACACCGTTGCGCACTAATTAGCAGGGACATTAGTTAAGCCTTTACAATCATAAAATGTGCATGTTTTTTTCCACTCAGAAACTTTACAAGTGTACGTCTGCAGCTTGTAAAAGAGGATAACAAAAATGCTAGCAAATGTTTCTCAGCTGATCAAGAGTAACTTTCCCCTGAAGCAACTTGACACTGTACAATCGTAAGTATTTTCTGAATAGGTAGTAGCACTTCTAATGTGAGTGATAACAAAATTAAACCACTTCCTACAATCACCCAGAGTATATTGAGCTCCTCCATAGCACTCATTAATAATGATGGGTAACCACAAAGCATTTTAGCAAAATGGAAATGAAATTTGATCCTTCTGCTGCAAGAGGAGATGACAGAAAGGAGACAAAGACAGAGTTTTAGACTCTGAGCCTATTCAACAGTTCTTGCTACCTCTGGTTCTGGGGGCTAGCCAAGTTCTCCTTCTACAAGGAAAATTAATTAGTTTTAGTGATTCACACAAATATGGTGTAAATGAATAGTTTTATTTCTCTGTGAAATGTGTTGTGTGTGTTCAGTGTTTTTAAAATTAATTTCTGGTCATTCCTGGTCCTCAAGCAAACAGGAAATACTGAGTGGAATTGATTTGTTTCATTAGATGATGAATCTACTGTGCTTTGCGGCCTAGAACAATAATCCTCTTCTGAGACTGATGTTGGGACTGTTGAAAAAAGACTTGTAGTTGTATCTATCCATTTAGTGCAAACAAACATTGGAAATCACATTTGTCTTTGAACCTTAAAGGCTCGAAATTTGCAGTCAATATTGAAAGATCAACAAGGAGCCAATTAGAGACGAGAGATGAACTCCCGACACCGAGAGCCCACAACAGAAGCCGCTTGTGTTTGCGCCCGACCGAAAAGGCGTGTTTGTTCTAGCTCGTTCCGCGGCGGTGCCGGGCTGGGACGCCCCCCCTGGGGCTTGATTAATTGGGCTGGCGGTTAACGAGCTCGCGGCGCTGGGCTCCCGGGGCGCCGCGGACGACGGACGAGAGCTTGGCGGCTAACCGTCAGCGGAGTGGAGAGCGTTTCACAGCAGCCGGTTCCCGTCTCTTTTTTCGCAGATTTTTTTTTTTGCTCCCGCCGCGCCTGTCAGCCTGTCTTCCCCCCCCCCCCGGACTGGGGGTGAACGCTGGACACCACACAGCCTAATGGGGTTCCCATCCCCCTAATTAAAACAAGCTTTCCTAGAGGAGTGAGGGGTGGGGCAGTCACCTGGCAGTCGTCCGGAGTGGGTGGACAGGACGTTTGTGAGGTTTTCTGGGTAACGTAGTTCTCCCAGCTCGCTGGGGACTACACACCGCGATGCTGGTGCATTCACACAAAGCCGTTTGTATAAGAAGCACACTCCGCTCACTTAGATCCATAACCGCCAGGCATTCCACCTTCCGTATCGCCATTCCGTTGAAAAGAAAAGACTTCCTAAGAATGTTCCGAGGTGTCGACACCGGTTCTTCGGCTTCGATATATAAAAAACTTACAAAAGGCCGTCCACGAGAACAAGAAATACCGCCCAGAAATAGAAAGCGGAAACTCTACAGGTGTACATTCGCACTGGCCCCTTTTTTTCAGTTGGGAGTCTTTTACATCAGAGAGTGCATTTCTGAGAGCTACCAGCCCGTGAGGTCACAAATCAGCACAGGAGGACCGCGCACGGAACGACACAATCGCACGCCTACGTATGGCGGGAATTACTCAATACACAGTAACACATAATGCTAATACTCTGTCTCAATGTCTGCCAGCCTCCTGAAGAAGGTGGAGGAGAGAGGGAAGGAGAGAGAGAGAGAGGGAAGGAAGGAGAGAGAGAGAGGGAGGGAAGGAGAGAGAGAGAGCGAGAGAGAATCTCTTCTGTTTGCAAATCACCCACTGTGAATGCTGAACGTAATTACTGCCATTGACTAGCAATTGACTGCAGATCCCTGCTATTAATTAAACATTGCCTTGGGTGTCCACAGCCTATGGAAAATAAACACTTTCCAGAGTTAAAGAGAGAGAGAGAGTGAGAGAAAGAGAGAGAGGTAACATCCCCTTATTGATTGGTTTTAAACCTGAAATGTTGCAGTTCAAGTTGGTGACTGGAAGGTATTAAACCAATGAGCTTTTTTCTTCTTGTTTTTTTTTTGCTGCCAAAACGCTGACATTTTAGATGCAAATAATCAGGCAGTAGAATAGAGGAGATGAGGAATTGCTCTTTCAAGGACACCTAGGGGTGTTCCCTAAAAAGTATCGATGCCTCACCATTATCAACTGACGTGTGCATCTGATTGGAGCTGGGAACGAATTTGTTCTCGGGGATGGAAAGTCGATAAGGATCTGAAAATGAGGCTCAGGGAAATACAAGTAGATGGATGAACCAAGCACACAAGTGCTGAGCAGGGTGCATTATCAAGCTTATGGATATATTTTGGCGATGTCCAAAAAAAAGTTATTTCCTGGGTTAATTTCTCATTAGACAAGAAACAGTCTCAAAATCAAATACTAGCAACTGAACTTATACAGTACTGGCTGACGCACTACTGGCTGTATCATGAATTACAGTACACCGAATTCCTGATGCAGCCATTGTTTCCAGCAAAACAAACGTTATTTTCCAGACAGGTTAGAAAACATAACTGACTCTTGGCTGCGGTTCACAGCAGGCAGTTGAGGATTAGCACTGCTAGCCTCCACGCGCATGTCATAGCCATTACGCTCTCCAGCTCTGTTAGCTTCCCCCAGCTTCGAGGAGCTTCTCTACCTGCTTTTTAACGTCAATCACCGTCCACCTCCCCCAGGCTTCCTGCTTTCCACTTTAAACCTCAGACAGAGGAGCGAGACCCCCGCGGATGTTTCTGGTCTTACGAGCCAAAGCCGGCGTCCTAATCCATCCCCCTTTTAACGGGCTTGACTCGCGCCTTTTTCAAACCACGCGTCACGAGCACACAGGCCAATTTCCCCGGTTACTCGTCGGCTGTCCGATTAATTAATCTGGAAAAAAAAAAAAAATGGAATGAGAGGCACGGAAATTCTTCGGCGTTTTGGATTTGGGCGTGCGCGTGGCGGGCCTTCGCCTGGCGGGATGCGCTCGGCGGTAATGAAGCCGGGGCCCCTGTGATGAGACGAGCGTGAACGGCGGGCGCCGTTCCTCCTCCATGCGAGAGAGCGCCAATTAGCACGTTTCTGGGAGCGGGGCGGGTGCGCTCGGCCGGGGGGGGGGGTGAGGGTTAGCGGTCGGGCGGCAGTACGCCTTTCTCCCCGCCCGCAGGCGCGCACGGAGGACCGACTGGCGGGGATTGTGGGGAAACGGATCGAAAGACTCCGCGGCAGGACTATCGACTCTGGAGATTCGCGGGCTTTCATGTGCTCTGCCTCTGCTGCAGAGAGAAAGGCAACGAGAGAAGCTGTGCAGAAAGCAGCACTCTCTCTCTGGCGAAACATCCTCCGGTGTCTGCTGCCTAATGCTCCAGACCCCGGGCGGGGAGGGGAGATAAACCCTCAAAAAGCAATGTTTACCCAATAAGAAGGAAGTAAACACAGGCTCAAAACTAGGCCCTTAAATCAGAGCTTTGGTGTCCCCCCAGACAGGATGTGGCTGAGGTCTGCCAAGTCAACTCCCTTTTAAACAAGACCGCAGCTGGCAGCGCCAGACTCTTAACCGAGCTGAAATTACAATATGTACCCTTTCAAGGGTCGGCGGTCCTGAACAGGCAGGCGAACTGGCAAATCCTTCCGTGGGTAGAATGCTGATTTGTTCTGTCAACAGAGGTAAGAATGGGATTTTTACGGACCACGTGGTTAGAGAGAACCTCTTCTGTTTGCAAACACACTCACAGCGAATCGTAGAAATACTGCCCTTGACTAGCCGTAATAGACTTTGAACTTTGAACTTCTGGCTTTCGAGCTCAAGTCCCTTCCTAATGTGCTTGCTAAACGAATTCTGAAAAGAAGGCTAGAGCATCATGGGTAATGAAGTTTTATACAAGATCTGAAAGCAGAGTTTGTAGTCCAGATTACTGCAGCCCACAGCAATAGCGAAGCAAAATGGCCTCAGCAACGGGAGGGGCGGCGGCACCAGCAAACAGAGCGGCATCGACGCACGTCGCTCTGAATGTCCTTCCCGACGCCACGCTGTCACTCCTCCCTCTTCCCCATGTCCTTTATTAAAATTAAATGTATAATTTATAAAGTGCTGATTACGTTTTGGGAGGCCTATGGGAAAATCGATTCCAATTTCGAAGGGCTGCATCAGTCTTTTCCCCTGTCGGCCCAGAGTAGTCGGACATCAAAGTCGAGCCGTAAACGCGGGGCCAGGCGACGATCGAAGGCGCTCTCTAACTGTCACTCCTGCGACCCTGAGGACAAGTGCTGGTGGGGGGGCGGGGGGGGGGGCGTAATTAGATGAAAAAGGAAACAATCAATACTAAACGAACAAAATGAATGAGTTAAGAAAGAATCGATGCGTCGCCCGCTCCTGCATCGCTTCGCTTACACAATGCTAGCGCAGACTCAAGAGCGCAGACTGAATCACATCGCTAGCTCCCGGAGTTCACGCCTACTGTAAAATGTCAGAGCACTCTCTCCCCAGAACGACAAACAAAAGAACAACCTGTAAGAGAAAACAGCAATCCTCCCTTTCCGTTGGGCTACGGTGCTCTTATATATTTTTCCCCCCAGTAAAAAAACGAAAATGAAAAAAAAGAGAGAGAAAGTTTGAGTGTGTGGTTAAAGGTTCTCTTGTTAGCGTGTCAACGCGTCTGTGTTTGAGAGATAGGTCCAGACCTGTCTGTCCCGGGCTTTTGAAATGGGACGGTGTAGAAATCAAAGGCAGAAAACCCATCATAAGCCCCTCCCTAAACCTCCCCCCCCCCACTCCACTGTTGTATCTGAAGGCCAGGCATGCTGGGGGGGGGGGGGGGGGCAGCACTGAGAAGACGAAGGTAATGATAAACAAAATAAAATAATCCTTCAGCAGCCGTTAGCGAGAAACAGACAGAAACGTACACAGCGGCAATATCCACAGCCACTAAATTCATAATTAGCAGCCATTTCTTCTGTGGCTCCACAGCTGAAAATAGCTGTCAGGCTGCCGGGTTAGAAAAAAAATAAAAACATTAAAAAAAGAAAAAAAAGAAAGAAAATTCAGGAGAAGGAGAGGAAGGGAGGGAGGGGGAGAGAGAGAGAGAGGAGTGAGCATGCACACACACACGCACACAGGCACACACACACACACACACACACACATACCAGCAGGTTTGAAAACAGATGCCCCCCTCAAAGTGTAGTGACCATGAATATTTCAGCTTCGGAAAATGCCAGGCCCCGCCACGGCGGACGCTTCAGGAGGCGCCCGCGCGCGCCCGAAGGTTCCGTGTGTTCCGCTCCGCCGCGCGCGCTAACGAAGCGTTCTGGCGTCTCCTCCCGCGACGGAGATGCGGACGTTTAGCTGAAGGAGAGCTTCCATTAACCGGGAACACTTCACACGTCCCACGTCCCCGTCCTCCTTCTGAATGTGTACGCAGAGACACACGCACGCACGTACAGGCACTACAGTGGACTGCAGTCAGCCAATCATAACAGGTATCTACGTGTACACGCACATACAGGCACTACAGTGGACTGCAGTGAGCCAATCATAACAGGTCTGTACGCGTACACACATGTACAGGCACTACAGTGGACTGCAGTGAGCCAATCATAACAGGTCTGTACGCATAGACACACGCACGTACAGGCACTACAGTGGACTGCAGTGAGCCCATCATAACAGGTCTGTATGCATAGACACACGCACGCACGTACAGGCACTACAGTGGACTGCAGTGAGCCAATCATAACAGGTCTGTACGCATAGACGCACGTACAGGCACTACAGTGGACTGCAGTGAGCCAATCATAACAGGTCTGTACTCGTACACGCACATACAGGCACTACAGTGGACTGCAGTGAGCCAATAATAACAGGTCTCTACGCATACACGCACATACAGGCACTACAGTGGACTGCAGTGAGCCAATCATAACAGGTCTGTAAGAAAAACACGCACGTACAGGCACTACAGTGGACTGCAGTGAGCCAATCATAACAGGTCTGTACACGTACACACACATACAGGCACTACAGTGGACTGCAGTGAGCCCATCATAACAGGTCTAGTTATTCTGCTCTGTAGAGAGCATTGCATGATGGGAGATAACCTGACCTCCCAACAGGATGACTGCATGGGCAGCTAGAGGTTTATTAAAGTTTCATTCTGACGGGGGCAGACACTGAGTGTCCAGAACACAGCTGGCGTCAGGTTGACAGTTCGGCTACGAGGGAAGACTTTAAAAACAGGGGAGAGAGAGAAAGAGAGAGAGAGAGAGAGAGAGAGAGAGAGAGAGAGAGAGAGAGAGAGAGAGAGAGTCCTGAGATTAAAAACGAAACGTGACTGCAGCCCATGTTTCACAGATAAGGAGACGGGCCGCGTTTCCCCGGCAGCTTGGCCCCAGCGTCGCCGGGGAGGGTGTCTGTGGAGAGCAGCGTGCTGTAGAACCAGAAAACAGCACCGCTAACCTTCAGCTGACACACTGTGGCGGCCGAGACAAGGGTTGCCAGGTTGGGAGCTGATGGACCGGTGGGGGGAAGGCGGGGGGGAGAGGCCTGGCTGTGATTGGCCGGACGAGATTTTCGGCACCAATGAGAGACGGGTCCCCTGACAAGCTCTGATGCGAGTCCTTAAGTCTTTTCCCTCCTCCTCCGATTCTCTCTCTCTCTCTCTTTTCTCTATCCCAATTACTTTGATGCAATCAAGACTCCTCCACTCGAACTCGAAGGAGAGTCATGTGACCATAATCAAGTGCTGATGGAGAGGAGTGAAGGAATGGTGTCACCCTCTCTCCATTAGCTTAATCCAGGCAGTTACATCGGACACGTTACAGCAGAATTATGGGTAGAATTATTTTGCAAGACGCAAATCTACAAACCCCTTAGCTCTCAGCAGAGAACACTGAAAGCGTATGGCAAGTCCCCAGGAAAAACTACAGTAATTACTCAGTGAGCAACTGAAAAAGATCAGTCTTCGTCTGGAAAAACCATTAGGTCTCCAGACAGAGGACAAATCAGGCGCCTTTGTTCCAAGTTCCTCTCCGCTCTGATAGGCTGCTCAGGCAGCAGAACCGAATCGCTGCCTTGTCTCGATTGGACGCCTGCCTCGCTCAGACTGGCGGCCAATTCTGGGAGCAGAGGACCTTTCCGGATCGATAATTTCTTCATTTACAGAGAGAGAGAGAGAGAGAGCACTTTTCGCAAAAATTCAAAACACTTCACGGCAAATAGAAACGTTACGCTAAAGAGCCTCATGAAAAGGAACAGGACAGGTAGACAGATTAAAATAGAGCACATTAGAGATATGAGTCGGGAGGAGATATAAAAACACAATATAACTACACTGAGGGCTGCTACCTCTGTGAGGTGAAAAGATGTAGGCAGCAGAAAGACTAGCTGGGGTTTCCCCCAGAGCCCTTGTTTGGGGGCTGATTGACCTCTGACCTCTGCGCCCCATGTGGAAGGCAGGAGCAGAGGTCAGGAATACAAAATTAGACCGCAGGGGTTAGAGCTATTAGCTCCAGGAGCTGCGCGCAACCATCTCTCAATATCTCCCTATGGTATAAATCCTGTGTGTGTGTGTGTGTGTGTGTGTGTGTGAAAGAGCGAGAGAGGAAGAGAGGGAGAGGGAGAGAGAGTGAGAGACAGAGAGGAAGCGAGAGCAAGAGAGTGAGAGACAGCAAGAGAGGGAGCAAGTGTGAGTGAGAGCAAGAGAGGGAGTAAGGGAGTGAAAGAGAGAGAGGGAGCAAGAGTAAGAGACAGAGGGAGTGAGTGGTGAGAGAGAAGGAGAGAGAGACAGAGAGGGAGCAAGAGCGAAAGAGTGAGAGAGAGAGAGGGACAGAGAGAGAGAGAGGGAGAGAAAGGGAGGGAGAGGGAGAGAGGGAGGGGGAGAGACAGAGGTACAGAGAAAGAGAGGGAGAGCTGACCCTCTTCCTGCGCTACAGATTAGCATTTAACAGCAGTGAAGTGGGAGCGCAGGAGGGACAGTCGCCCGGCTAATCGTAGAGGCCTGCAAAGCGAGCATTCCCCTGATCCCCCCAGCCCCCCCAGCCCCCCCCACCTCCACCGCATCGCGGCCGTCTGCAGAGAGCCTTAATGGCGCCGGTGAGAACGGCTGTGGCCCCCGTACCCAGGATTCTCAGCTGCATCTGCCACCCGGAGAACGAGATCCCCGGTCTCTGTGCCAAATGTGGGGGGGGTTAGGGGGCCTGTACATGGATTTGGGGGGGACGGGTGGGGTGGTACACTGCTACATGAATTTTTCAGAACAGTTCATGAGGAGCCAGGTTGACCCGCGTCGCGCGCACACGACGCCTGCGCTCGCTGCACCTGCCCTGTAATTATCACCGAACTGCTGCTAATAATTCCACGCAAGCGGAACAGTGTTGGCAGGAGAGGCACGGGGGAAGTCTTTCTTGCTAAAAGTGCCCCCCCCCCCCCCCACACACTCCCCCCCCCCACCCCCACCCCCACCCCACACACACTCTATTCTCGTGCCTGACAATAACGGCTTTGGAACAATTCGTTCTGAAAGCTGCGGCCAAGCAGACTAAAACGAAGAACGAAGAACTCAACAAATTTCAACTATTTGTCCCTGTGGCTTTGGTGGGTGTTGGAGTTGCGCTCGACCCCCACCCTCCTCTCAGTCCGGGGGGGGGGGGGTGCTTTCCGTAACCTAGCCTGCTCCAAATCAAGAAAGGCTTTTACTGTGGGTACAATGCAACGCAGGTGAGAGAGATACAGGTAGAGCACCCAGACGCACGGTGCAGCGGGCTCGATGAAAAAGCACCAAGCGAGGGCAATTGACCTAGCATCCTTTTCCACTGCAGCTTTCATGCGCAAGCGCCGCTCAACGCACATCGGCTAAATGCTACCCAGTGCTTTCTCTCATGCCCAGCAGAATATCTCACGGAAGCAGAAGAACCACTTTGAAGAGGAGCTTTTTGGAAAGATTCATTCAAAATTGTAAGTCAGTGTTCCAGAACTCCAGTCAGCATTCAGTTACCAGTAGTGATTGTGACATCAGCATGGAAATGTTCAGTAAAGGTCATTCTAATCACACATTTGTGACCTCACACCTTAATGGGTTTCGTAACCCTGCTTTAGGGAACAGAGGCAGAGAGAACCGAGCTCTCAGGTTGGAGAGCAGTGGGCAGAAAGGCGGGTCTGGTGAGCCGCTGTTGCGCTCGTGCGTAGGCCTGTTAGCGAGCATGCGAGGACCACAGGTGAGCGATGTCAGCTGTCAGTCATCGTCGCGAGCGGAGAGGAGAAGCGAAGAGGAGCTTCCAGCCCTCGGAAGGGGTCGGCATCACGATGGAGCAAATAAGGCCCAGGCCGGCCAATTATCGAGCCCTGAATCTGGTTCGAGGGGAGTGTTCCCACCAGGACACGCCCCCCACCCTTCTTTTACCCCCCCCCCAAGAACTTATCCTCCAGCTCTCCCCCTGTCAGAATCTGAGCACGAATTAAGCTTAAGATCCTGTCAGCATGAATTTAGACTAAGATTAAGATCCTGTCACAATTTGAGCATAAATTAAGATGTGAAGCGGTTAAGATTGCAAGTGTCGGATTAAGATTGAGAAATGACGGGATAAAAAGATCAGCAGTGAGCGTGGGCGAGCTGCCCATAATGAGCCAGTTCGGGAGGGGGGGGGGGGGGGGGGGGGGCGGGTGTGGAGGGAGGGCTGGGGGCCTGTCCCAAATTAGGCCAGGGGTGACGCGTAATACGCTACAGCAATTACTGAGAGAGGAGGAGGATGTGATTGGACAGTGCGTATGAGGAACTATCTATCCTGGTTTACTGTGTTAACAAGGGGAAGTCAAGGAAAGTACTGTGCGTGTGTGTGTGTATGTGTGTGTATGTGTGTGTGTTTGTGTGTATGCGTGTGAGTGTATGTGCATGTGTGTGTGAGTGTGTGCGAGTGTACATACACAACCATGAATTGCCTTTTGTTGTTTTCTGACACAACAGCTTGACACCAAAGCTGTTGCTTTGTGGCAGTAGAACATGTTGACATTGGAATTGAAAACTGGAGAGAGATCGAGAGAGGCAGCGAGAGAGAGAGCGAAAGAAAGAGAGAGAGTGAGAGTGAGAGAGAGAGAGAGAGAGAGAGAGAGAGAGAGAGCAGAGATTTCTGCAGAGATACTGCCCTGAATTAACATTCTCTTTATCTTGACAGGAG
This sequence comes from Anguilla anguilla, assembly GCF_013347855.1. NCBI lineage: Eukaryota > Metazoa > Chordata > Actinopteri > Anguilliformes > Anguillidae > Anguilla > Anguilla anguilla. The sequence continues at coordinate 6,638,562 of NC_049203.1, forward strand.
CTGTCCACCCATGTGGTGCTGAAACAAGGCTCACAAGGCAAGGGCCGGGCATTCAGCGCCATCTCCAAGGCAAGCAGAAGGGAGGCGGGCCCAACCGCATTGCGAGGAGAAGGGGGGCGGGGCCGGAGGGGTGGTCCTGCACAGTACAGTCATTTTGTATTCCCTGTGTCTCACGTCTGTCACTGTGCAGCCACTGCAAAAATCACCCCCACTTTTTTCTCCTTTTTTTTTTTTTTTGCTTTTACTATGCTATGTTTATTTATATCTGCGGCAGCGTGGCCTAGATATGTATCACGGGGCACGTTTAAAAGGTTGAAACAGCGTGTGTGCTTTCCCAGCAAGGGGCGGGGGTGTGGGGCGTGGGGTGGGGTGGGGGGGGGGTACCGTTTTCTTTGCGATTCGCAAGTGCACGGTGTTTACAAAGTCGCACTCAGACCCCACCTGTCAGGGGTTTTGAAATCCGGCAATTCAGCATTTGCCTTTTCATAATGGAAGTTTGCTGTTATTCTGACAGCTTGTTGAAAATGTGCTCCACATCCCCCACCCCCCCCCCACCCTCGTCACATTTCCTGCTAAATTCTTTACTAGATGGCTTTTTTTCCCCCCCCTTTTCTTCGCCGTATCCTTTTCGTTCTCGAAGGACATGCTTTTTACTGGCTTTACCAAGCCTCCTCAGATTCGGGGGGATAAAGTTCTCTATAAATAAAATGAATAAGCCTGATGATTTATCACGGAGAGCTGAAAGCACAGGGAGAATATAACCCCTGGGCTGAGTGTGCCGTTTCAAGGTCTTTTGATCATTGTGACGGAACATTTTTTTATTATTATTATTATGAATCACCAGTCTCATAAATAAACATATCCCATTTCCCCCTGCGGTAGCCGTACGGAATTAAGGCAGTTATGAAATTAATGTTTTTAGATCTTACCTTACCTGTGCTCGGCCCCGTACCGTATTAATGCATGAATTATCTCCGCCTCAATGTGTTTATCTCTAGAAACGTTACTGCGCTGATTCTGGCCACGGGAAACAAAATGGCTGCAGGTTTCTACAGTTCAGGGTGCAATGCTTGCGAGTCCAGCAGTTTAAGCTGGGGGGAGGAGGGGGGGCAGTTTCAAATAATAATCATAATGATGTTCCATGCCTAACACAGATATCACAGACCCCCCCCCCCCCCCCCCGACCCAATGCACGTATTGGGGAGTATAGGCAGAAATGGAAGGGGGAGAGATACAGAGAGAGAGTGTGAGAGACAGCGAGAGAGAAAGAGAGAGAAAAAGAAAGCGATAGAGCGAGAAACATAATTAAATAATAATAGCGATCATGAAATATGCAGTGCTAATAGACGAAGAACATCATCGCGCTCTCCCTCTTCCTTCCCGCGTTCCCTCGTTTCCTCTTGCTCTCTTTCACCCATTTCATCCGTACATCTTTCAGCGGCGAAACCCGAAAGGACCCGGGCTCTCCTAAGAGCACCGTCGCTAAGGGACCGGGAGGGTGATCGCCATGGCGACCCGCCCATCGGACCTGCGTGGTGTTGACGCTCCCGGTGCGTTGTGGGCCTCTGTGCGCCACAGCGGGCCGGGAAGCATTTCCATTTCATTGCATCATATCGCTTTGATTTATTCCTTCTGCCTTGATGTTCCTGCGCGTATGTGTACGTGTGCGTATCCAAGGACTGCAGACGCCTCACTTTACAAACGAGGATCCCACAATTATGCACCCCTTCCTCGCCCTCAAAAGAAATCCAGTACATGGAAACATAAAACCATTGTTGTTTCGTGTCAGATTTAAAAATGTAATGCCAATCATCTTAGCTCAAATGGGGCCTTGGACTCACGTTGTTACAGCGTCAGTTGAGACATCAGATAGAAATGCTAGACTGTATAAAAAGGGAGAGGCCTGCTCTTGGGTTTAAATCCTTGGGTCTGGGACCACTGGTCATCCAGTTAAGGAGCTGTTCTGTGGACGAGCCCCGTGGTCTGGTGTCAAACCCAGACTGTGCCAGTGCCGACTGGGTCGGGCAGCGCCACGGAGAGATACGGAGCCGCTCACAGCATCCCCCAGGAAGGGAGGGGTCCAGTAGACCAGAGTGAGCATTGCTCACCGCTGACCCCTGCTGGTCAGCCGGGCGCCTGCAGCCAGCAGGCTCGAAGGCGCACGTGCACTGCCGCTGTCGGCGGTTTCTGACATCGCCTGCTCTGCAGGAGGGCGCGCGCTCGCCCGCACTGAGGAGAGCGGCCGGTGGACAAGGTCAGACCGGGAAGAGAAAAAAGGAGAGAATAAAAGAATGAAAGAAAGAGAGAAAGAAGACAAAAAAAAAACAAAAAAAACACCTGAGCTGTCTGCACGGTGCCTTCAGGGGACACCGATCTCACAGACTCGCCGGCCATGCCCACAGCTGCTCCCTGACAGACCACAGCCGAAAACGGGGGCGGGACAGCCGGGCTCGGGTCACCGGTCCGGAGCCGCGCCCCAGGGCGCCCGGGGTCTGCTTTCGATTAACGCGGCAAAAACAGCCGCGGGACGGGACAGGAGGCCGGAAGCAGAGGACGCTGGGAGAACGCACAGATCAGAAAAATAAATCAAAAAATCCAGGGGATATCCTTTTTTTTTTTTTTTTTTTTTACTGCGCAGCTGTCAAACGACAGGGGTAAGCACGTAAACCAGCCGAACCATAAAAACCCCACCGTTTCATTCCCCCACCCTCCCCCTCTACCCCCCCCACCCCCCCCCCCCACCCCCCCCCCGGGTTTACAGCGCAGTAAAAACGGGGAGACGGGGACGCACAGCGTGGAAAATCAGCGAGTCGCTCGAGTCTGGAGGGAGGGCGCTTCTGCACACTGTAATTAAAGCTCTTTCCAAACCCGGTGGGGATTTCTCCATCCAGCCTGATAGCGGAGTCACAAACGAGCCGCTCGCATGACATCGGGGCAAAAAGGGCTTTTCTCCCTCCCCGCTGCTGCCCGACAGTTTCCAGGGGATTCTGGGGGGGAAGACGGCAGGATCAGTGGTGACGGCGGAGCTGACTGCGCAGGTCTGATGAGGAGGGGAACTTTAACTGAAGGATTTAAATCACCCCGGCCCACCATCTTAGAGCCCCACCGTACAGGAGCAGAAAGCCAGCCACTAGCTACTGTTAGCCAGCCACTAGCCACTGTTAGCCAGCCACTAGCCACTGTTAGCCAGCCACTAGCCACTGTTAGCCAGCCACTAGCTACTGTTAGCCAGCCACTAGCTACTGTTAGCCAGCCACTAGCCACTGTTAGCCAGCCACTAGCTACTGTTAGCCAGCCACTAGCTACTGTTAGCCAGCCACTTCTGTGTCTCATTTAGCACAGTAATCACAGTTATCCTTTAGCTCTTTCACTCTGTTTACAGGGGCTTTTGTTCCAACCAAACAGTAACACACCTGATGCTACCCATCAAGGCCCTTCTGGCTGAATGGTAGAATCAGGTGTTTTTACACACACACACACACGCAAAAACAGCCAGCACCCACACCGGCACTTTCTGGATAAGACTGAGGACCCCTGACATAGATGACGATGTATAATTGGCTATAGTGTTAACCACGAAGGGAGAGTTTCGGCCAGCAGAGTATCACTCTTTGCAACAGCACCACCTCTGATTGGTCAGCTGCAACAATCTACCACTTGCACAATTACATTACATTACAGGCATTTGGCAGACGCTCTTATCCAGAGCGACGTACAACAAAGTGTATAACCATAACCAGGCACAAGTATGATGAAACCCCTAGAGAGAAGTACCGGTCCAAGTGCAGGGAACAACCGCATAGTTCAACTTGGACCCTGATGGTTAAACTGATTAACACTAACAACAAGAACGGCAACAACGCAATCTATGGAAAAAAAAAAAAAAAAAAAAAATACAAGTAGTCGTTGACTGCACAGCACGTGTTAGCGCATGCATGTGTTAGCGGGTGCTGCATGTTAGCGCATGCATGTGTTAGCGGGTGCGCATGTTAGCGCATGCATGTGTTAGCGTGTGCGCATGTTAGCGCATGCATGTGTTAGCGGGTGCGCACGTTAGCGCATGCATGTGTTAGCGGGTGCGCATGTTAGCGCATGCATGTGTTAGCGGGTGCGCACGTTAGCGCATGCATGTGTTAGCGGGTGCGCATGTTAGCGCATGCATGTGTTAGCGGGTGCGCATGTTAGCGTGCGTGCTCCCAAATGCCGGGAAGACACTGCAGTGAAGGTAGCAGTGATTGGCCAATCCAAACTGAGCGATAAGAAGTATGTAGGGCTTCAAAATGCTGTTAAAAGAAGTGCTCAAAGACTAGGGCTGGGCGACACATGATAATTACTGAATGCAACAACGGTCCGTAAGCGAGAGAAAAGGCGACTGGAAGAGAACTCCTCCTGAGAGGATGGGGGGTGCGGGGGGTGCGGGGGGTGCGGGGGGCGGGTGGGGGGGGGGGGTGGAGACGAGCCTTTGATTCCCTCCGTGGAAAGCGGATCGCAATTCCAAAGCGATCGAGCGCGTTTGTATCCCGGGAACAGTCACGGTGCGCTAGGGGACCTCATCTGCATACCAAGAGGATGATGATTGGTCGCCTAAAAATAAGTAACGCGGCGCGACGAAAGCCGTGTTTTAAACACGACGCGCTTTCCACCCTGACGCTCGAACAGGAGACCCGACGCGGTCAGCGGGCTTTCACATCAGTGACAGTCAGCCCCTTTCATCCCGAATACCGTCCCCCCCCCCCCCCCCCCCCCCCCCCCCCCCGTGCCATTCACGGCCGACGGGAGAATGGCATTTAAATCCAGAGCAGTCGGCCGTGAAACGCAGGAAAGAGCGGCGCGTGTCATCGGCAGAACAATCGCCCCGCCACTTAAGGAATAAAAAGGGCGGCCATTAAACCGCCAAAACGCTTGCTGACTGGAGGATGTGGAAAAGAGCCGTTTCCCATCTAACGTCCTCACATCGCGGCTTAAAATTCAAGATATTCTCTTTCTCTCGTCTTTTCCTTTTCCCCCTCGACACTATCGTAACGCACATCACCGCCTGGAGAAGGGCAGCCAGGTGGGTGAGAGGCCCAGAAGATGGAAGTCACCACATGGACATGGTTTAAGACCACAGATATGTGATTATAATGTTCTTAACTGAACATTCTAATGCTGATGTCACAGTCACTACTAGTAAAGAAAGTTCTAGAACATGGATTTCGAATTTGCAATGGAGTTCTAGAACAACCGAGTTACAAGTTTGAAAAAAACAGAACATTCCAATTCCAACTCTTCTCTTCAAAAGATTCAAACCCTACCTGCACTGGCAGTGTGTGTTTCTCTACGTTCGTCCATCACCCTGAGCATCATCTGCCCAATCGTCAGCCAATCGGCTCGCATGACACCTTCCATCAATCCCACAATGCCTCTGCGGCAACCACAACCGATCCTATCCCTCTTCCTTTTCACTCCACCTCTCAATCTCCCCTTCTCTACCTCCCTCTCTTCCTCTGAACCTCATCTTTATTCACATTTATCCCTCCACCTCTCTCTTTTCCCCACTCCTGCTCTGTTTCTCTCCCTTCTTGTTGTCCTGCTCACGGTCTGTCTTCCCTCTGTTTGTCTGAAATTAATTTGAGGCCATCTGTCCCCTGACAAGCGCTCCTTCCTTCCTCTTTTCTGAATCAAATTAAGGCCTCTTCCAGTCCCTGCATCTTCCTTCACTTATCATCCTTCTCTCTCTCTCTCTCTCTCTCTCCATCTCTCTCTCTGCCTCTCTCCGGGGGGGTGGGTGAAGTGGCTTTGTTCAGATCCTGATTGGGGGAACAGAAAGGGGTCCACGCAGTCAGGAGGCTGAAAACAAATCGAGCCCCACAGGCTGTAATTTCCATCACAGAACTTTAAGTAAGAGAAGAGGGGGATGCGGACGGAAAATGCGGCACAAAAAAAAAAATTAGAGAACAGGCGGAGGAAAAAAGGGAAAAAAAAAGAAAGAAAAAAAGAAAACAGACCGGAACCAGCGAGACAACATGTTCGGCAGAAACACGCAGAGACCCCCGGGGGCTGTTTCAGACCACGCGGGAGGCGAGAAGCAGACTCCAGCGGGGCTGATAATCGCTCGCTGAGGAACACACGGCATACGACACGCGTGTTGTACAGCAGCTACCCCCCCCCCCCCCCCGTCGCCCCCGGAGACGCTCAGTGCGTCTGACCCCCCCGCCCCGTCCCCCCCCCCCCCCCCCGCCCCGCGTGAGGGAACGCTCACCTAATCAGGTCAGCCGGCAGGAAAGAGTGGCGCTCTGATGAAACGTCATCGGTACGGTGAGGGTTTGGAGTGGTTGGGGCGGGGGGGGGGGGCGGGGGGGGCGCTGGGGGACCGAGATTACAATCAGCATTGAATGGAAAGGCGGAGCGGCTGATTTCCTAATCCGCTGATCATTCCGCAGCTGATGTAGCTGGAAATCCGCACTCACAAAAAAAAAGGGGGGGGGTGGGGGGGGCGGAGGGGTGTGTTTGGGGGGGGGGTGGGAGAGGAGGGGTGTGGTGTGATTGTACGCGAGTGTTCTTTTGTCAGGTAGTGAGTGTGAGTGTGAGATCACCAGCGGCGTGCCGTCGCGGTCGTATTCGCCGGTTGGTGCATTCGCACGAGTCGAACGATTCGGTGTGAAAACCAAAGAGACAAGTCTTTGATGATTGTGTGTGTGTGTGTGTGTGCGTGCGTGCGTGCGTGCGTGCGTGCGTGCGTGCGTGCGTGCGTGCATGCGTGCATGTGTGTGCGTGTGTGTGTGTATACACATGCGTGTGTGTTTGAGACACAGATAGAGCAAGCAATAGAGAAACCAAACATAACCGGTCTGCGCTGATATATCCTTGTAGCCAGTTTGGTAAACAGATTTGATGCCTCTGGGACATCCATTTTGGAAACAGAGCGTACTGAAAATATAGTGAAATAAAATAGATTATCAAGATACTGCAATACTTCACAACATATGGGACCATGGGAAATTCAATATAAAACTCCACTGTAAAGTACACATATCTACAATATACAGTACTACAGCATACCGGATTCAGGATTGAGTGCACAGATTGTGTGCTGTCTATATGCAAAAAGTAAAGCATTGATACTTTGACTGCAGAATATCAGTACTGTTGTTCCTTATTTAAAGATGACTGTTGTCCATTATAGAAAGCATTTTCACATGGCATAAACTCTATCAAAGCCCAGATATATAAACGCGGTATTTCTAATGTGTGTGTGCACGCACGTATGTCTGTTTATGCATTCATGGGTGTCTCTGTGTGTACGTGTGTCTGGGCATGTATGTCTCTGTATGCATGCATGTATGTTTGTATGTGCGTGTGAACGTGTTTGTGAATAAAGTGTGTTTCTGTGTATCAAGCATCTGTGTGTGTGTGCTTGCGTGTAAAGCGCGTGTGCGTACGTGTGTGTGAGTGTATACTGTACGTGCATACGTGCGTACTCCTACGTGGTTGCTTCCTTCTCTTACCCCGTCCTTACAGCTGTGAAAGCAGCTGGGTCATTAGAATCGCCAGATCCCAAAAAGCACCAATGGCCTGAAAACAGGGGGGGGGGGGCACCTCATCAGCTGCCAGAGATCCAGAGCCATTAACGCGGCACAAAGACGCTAACGCCCGCCTCGCCAGCGGCTTCTCCCCAAGCCTTTTACCTTATTTCTTTTTTTAAAAAAAAAGAAAAGAAATTCCTCCGCTTTTGAAAGACCGAGCGAATCTTCTGACTGCCCTGCAGCGCGAGGCTTCATAAAGATGAACAGACGAACAGCCGCGATGCTAACTTAAAGGTTTCAGAAACCGCAAGAAAATATGTCTAAATTAGAAATGAATGTAAAGCGTCAAGGCTGAAACGGTGTGAAAAGCATTGAACCATCAGCGTTGAAGCCAAATGAAAGAGCTATCGATTAACTTGTTTCGACTATCAATACAAATATTTCAAAACTCGTAACTGGCCTAAATGACCATTAATTCCAGCTTCACAAAAGAAGAGTAGATCTTTTTTTGTAATGCTTTTCTTTTCTTTTCAAAAAATCCTAAGTCAGCGTTCCACTATCAACCACCAGTAGCGATTGTGACATCAGCATTAGAATGTTCAGTCAAGAACGTTCTAATCGCGTGATTGTGATCGCACACCTTGAAGTGTTAACAGAGAGCTTGAGATCAGTTTTCAAGCTGGACACTACCATTGTTCCAGTAAACATCCAGGTGAATAAATAGACTATGTTTAAAACTTTAAGGAGAGCACAGCACTCTTTATAGTAAAATTGCTTTTGAGGTGACTGTCTTTTAAAAGCCTCAATGTGAAATGGGCACCATCTTGAGTGTGTCAGGCTCAGTACTGGCTTGAAACCTGGGTATGTGCGTATGTGTGTGTGTGTGTGTGTGTGTGTGTGTGTGTGCATGTATGCATGTGTGTGTGTGTATGTGTGTGCGTGCATCCGTGTGTGTATGTGTGTGCGTGCGTGTGTGTGTGTGTGTGTGAAAGGCAGAACTCTCCTGCCACACTTGAGTGGCCCAGTTTGTCCCAGCAGAGCAGAGAAAGCTGCTCATAAACAGAGGTGTGCTGGCCTTGCAGGAGCAGGCTGCTCTTAATTGGTGCCTTTGGTGCTTTGACACATGACTGTGTGCGCAGTGTAAATGGGTAGAGACCGTTCACGCAGGGACGCCTGGACCTGATTTATGAGCTGCTCAGCATCTCTCCCTCTCTAGTGCTGATTAAGATCAGTGTCATCCTCTGACTGACTGTACAAGCCCAGCATCTGTGGAGATGCGCAAATGATAAAAGGATAATAACACGACTGCATCACACACAAGTGCACACAGACACACACACACACGTACACACAAACATCCACACATGTGCACACACACACACACACACACACACACACAAACTGCAGCTGCACCCTCCAATTCCAATTAATCACTTTTAATTTGCCCCTCTGATTTAGGGTTGCCCAGAGTTTGAAGATGAGCCTCCATGGGATCACTGGAACAGGAACTCTTGAAAGAACAACGTGATTACCACCCCCATCTCCATCCCCAATGACACAGTGCGCTGATTTCATCAGCAAACCAAGTGCAGCGCCCCTTCATGGTCCCTCTGACAAACAGCGCATTCTGATGGCACACCCAACTAGCCAAAGCACCTTTCTGCATGAAGACGTGCAGAATGACAACAGGTAGGCCACACTGCACTTTCTACAAGAAGTATAGAAAAATAAATAAGTGAACTCATTATATGCATTGCATTCACACAGACCTCCAGGCAAACAGAAATATCGGTAACATGAAAAATGTCCCCAAAATTGTCACTATTCTGTAGTAGGAGCAGTAGCAGTGGCAGCAGTAGCACATTCCACGTGTTATTCATAGCAAAAAAAAAGGAAGGCCTATCACTGGCCTGTTAGGGCCCAACCATTGCACTCTCATTACTCTCTGCTTGCAATGTTGCTGTTTTACTAATCTAGGCCATTTTCTTCACTTGCACTCATTGTACATTGCTCTGGATAAAAGCGTCACCTAAATATCTAAAAAGTAAAGTATTAGTGGCAGTAATAATAATAATAATAATAATAATATTTCATTGATTCTGAGACTAAAATAGGTCATCAGAGAGCTTCTGTGCTGCTTAAAATTCCGCAGCAGAACACACGATTACTGGGGGATGCACTGAATGGCTGCCGGGCTCAAGCAGGCCCATAAACACAATACAAAGGGAAAGAAGCGACAAGGCGAGGCAGCCATTTCAATTTGAGCACTTTGGCTCTGGACAGCTCCCTCCTTATGACCGAGGGAGCTGTCCAGAGACGAGGTGCTGAAATCACAGCCTCTCTCGCCCTCGTCGTCCCAGCAAGCACCTCAATCCTCCCCTCTGAAAAGCATGTGATTATGCCCCCGAGGAGCGGCCGGGGTTCAGCCTGTACCCTTTACACAAACCCGCTGTGGGGCGGGGGGGGGGGGGGGGGGGGGGGGGGGGGGGGGGGCTGGCACGCGGGCCTGGCATGGGCAGAACGACTCTGGGATCAGCTAATGGGCAAGAGAAATCGCCACCAGCATGCGGTAGCCTTTTCCTCTTCACCACCCAATACCTGCACTCAGTTTTGTCAGAGCTGAACGGTTTCCGTGGCGACATGAAGTGAAAAACACAAGGTCTTAAACAGCTTGATGAGCCGCCGGGTTCAAATTCCACCCGCAGCTGAACGTGGGTAAGAACAATCGCCTTGTACCTTAAACTGATAACAACACCCCATCCTGCCTCAGAATCAGAAGGAATTATCATTTCACGTTCAGAAATTACAAATAATATCCTTAATGCTTCTTTTTCCCCGTGAAAAAGAGAGGACTCGGCTCTATTAATATTTACTCGTGTAAACGGGGATTCCATACATCCTCGTAGGAGACATATTCGTCCCGTCTGAAACCAGCATGGGTAAAATGATGGTGAAGAGAGAAATGCTCGGGGTGCAATATTGTCCCTGCCAGCATTACAGTGAAAACAGGAGCCGGTTTTCAGAAGCATAGGGAAACAAGCGGCATCACAAGCTGCTCAAATCTGCATATGCCAAATGGCTTCAGGGCAAGCAAAGCCTGTGCTGCATTTCACTGTGTGTGTGTGTGTGTGAGAGAGAGAGAGAGCTTATCTGTGTGTATATGTGTGTGTGTGTGTGTGTGAGAGAGAGCTTATCTGTGTGTATATGTGTGTATGTGTGTGTGTGTGTGTGTGTGAGAGAGCTTATCTGTGTGTATATGTGTGTGTGTGTGTGTGTGAGAGAGCTTATCTGTGTGTGTGTGTGTGTGTGTGTGTGTGAGAGAGCTTATCTGTGTGTATATGTGTGTGTGTGTGTGTGTGTGTGTGTGATTGCCTAGGAGGACATTGCTGTAGATGTGGGTGATGGAGAGCTCAGGGACGATGGCTCTGACGGGCTACTTCCTCTGTCCCTGGCGGCACGAAGGAGCGCTAACACACTCCGTCACACCCCCTCCCCCAAATCCCAAACCCCCTCCCCACCCCCCCACCCCTCCCCGTCCACATTCTGCCACCTCGCAACCGCGGCGACGGCCATCCGTCATCGAGCGGCGTCCGCCATCCCAGCGCCTCCGCCGTTAGAATCGAGCCACGGAACAGGCAAGCGGTCGGACGCCTATCCGACTGCCCACCCCCCGTACAGCAGCTAAAAGGACCAGCACGCGATCACGTACGGCTGATGTGAGCTCAGTGCCTCCTGATAACTGCACAGTCTTACCGCGAACATCAGCCGCCACCTGAGCCACCTCGTTCGCCCGTGCAGAGAACACGGGACCTGGGAGAGAACGAGGCCTCCCTCCAATCACGCGTCTCCCCGCCAAGACAACAGCAATCGCCCGGGTGAGTAAAACAACCGTGCTGCGAAGCCCCGCCCTCCCGCTGACATCACGCGCGATCAGCCTGCTCCCGCTCTCTCCTCACGTGCCACTCTCAGACCGTGCCACACAGAGGGCAGGCCCCGGGCAAATGCCCGGCAATTTAAGCAGCGCCAATCTGCGCCCGTCCTAATGGGCTTGGCAAGATGGCAAGATTCCCCGTGCCGCTCCCCGCCCCCCATCCTCTCCTCTCCTCTCCCACATGACTCTACTGCCTCAATCACTTATTCTCTCTCTCTCTCTCTCTCTCTGTTACCACACTACAGCCAGACACCTCTCTCTCTCTCTCGCTCTCTCTCCCTCTCTCTCTCTGTAGTTATTTCTCTTGTTGAGGCTTGAAAGCCCTCGCTCTCCCTCCCCAGTCGTTTCCACGCTGTGTCTGTGTTGCTGTACGGAGGCCACCGACTGCCCAGTGCCTTCCTTCTCAATTACCGCATTACAGCTGCGCACCATCTTACTCTCCATCATCCCCCTCTCTCTCTCTCTGCTACCACGCTACAGCCAGACATCTCTCCATCATCCCCCCCTCTCTCTCTCTCTCCATCATCCCCCGCTCTCTCTCTCCCTCTCCAACATCCCCCTCTCTCTCTCTCTCTCCATCATCCCCCTCTCTCTCTCTCTCCATCATCCCCCCCTCTCTCTCTCTGTTACCATGCTACAGCCAGACATCTCTCTCTCTCTCTCTGCTACCACGCTACAGCCAGACCTCTCTCTCTCTCTGTTACCATGCTACAGCCAGACATCTCTCTCTCTCTCTCTCTCTCTCCATCATCCCCCTCTCTCTTCTACCACGCTACAGCCACACATCTCTCTCTCTCTCTCTCTCTCCATCATCCCCCTCTCTCTCTCTCTGTTACCACGCTACAGCCAGACATCTCTCTCTCTCTCTCTCTCCATCATCCCCCTCTCTCTTCTACCACGCTACAGCCACACATCTCTCTCTCTCTCTCTCTCTCCATCATCCCCCTCTCTCTGCTACCACGCTACAGCCAGACACCTCTCTCTCTCTCTCTGTTACCACGCTACAGCCAGACACCTCTCTCTCTCTCGCTCTCTCTCTGCCAAGGGAAGAGGGGAATGCTTATGTTCAGAGCCTGTGGAGCAGAAACTGTAATACATTTTTTTTAAAGGTAATGAATACATTATCCTTTTTCTGTGACGGCTAGTTGCTTGTATCGTTTATAGAGAGAGTTTAAATATATGGATATTCATTATGGCATTTTATTGTGATTTTACTTCATTTTACTTTCTCCTTTTTTTTATATGGGTATGGGCAAGCATAGGCTGTACTGTGAACCTAAAATTAGAGTGTGGGGGGGGGGTGAACATTCAGGACTGCTTTTATCAGAAGAGGACTTGAAGCCCCTCCCCCCCCCCCCCATACATTTCAGGGTTGGGCCCCTGTTCCAGCAGGGCCCTGACCCCTCTGTTACCGGCCCCTGTTCGCGAGGCCTTCAGGCCTTTCATTTGTCCCGTGGACTGAAGGCTGACTGGGGCAGTCCCCCCCCGACGGGGGCGGCGCTGGGCTCCGAGCTGCCAAAACTCAGCCTGTCGCACATCTACAGCGAGGGTGTGCCGGTGGGACCCTCTCCTGAGAACGGTCCCGTCAGCGCTGCTGTTTCCCGCCATTAATGAAAGCCAGGGCGGACTGCGAGCGCGCTGAGCGCTTTGAACGGGTTCTTCTGGAATGTTTACTTTTTCCAAAATGAATCTTTACTTTATTTATTTGGCTGATAGGTACAGATAATACATTTAGAGGTGCCGTCCTGGAGGTCCACAGCATGTGTTTCAGCAAGTAACTGCATAATTTAACCCTTTGAAAAGCAGCTCTAGAACCACATTGCTTTCAATATTACCAGTAGTGATTGTTACATCAGCATTAGAATGTTCAGTTAAGAACTAATTCTAAGCACACACTTGTGACCTCACACCTTAAAGGGTTAAGAGCACTGCAGGGCCTATACTGCAGCAGGGTTCTGTACTTTTACCTGCACAATCACAAACCCCAAGGTGAGGAGGAGGGGCCTGTTCCTTGAAGGGGTGATGTCACTGAAGGCGTGATGTCACAGGCTTATCTGATCGCGCCCTGACTGGCAGGTAATCTGCTTCATCAGGCAGGGCTTGTCATTGGTTAAGACCCTGTGAGGATGCAATTAACTGCAGTGACACTCAAAATGTCATTTGATGCCCTTTTTGTTTGATCTAAAGGCACTTGAATAGACTGTGTTCCCCATTTAAAAGTTGCTATCTAAACATGGGCACAGAAAACAAGGGCTTCATTCAATTATAACGCCGTTTATTAATGGCAGTAATATGTTGAGGGTAACCTACATGTGGCCATGTCTATACAGTAATTATGGCACAGTGGTAGAACTATGATGATGGAACATATCAATACTGTTTCCAATAAAAGATGTATGTTAATGTACCTAGGTCAGGGCATATTGCAGTAGCAGCAGAACGTAATGAGCAGTAAGCTAACATTAGCAACGGCCAAAGAGAAAAGGTGAATGCTCTTCTCCTGCAGATGCTAGCGATACCTGACTTTGGCTCCCAAAGACATTTTTGTCACAGTATCTGCAGCTGGCACAGGTGATGGCACTCACCGTGCCCTCCGTACCCGCTGTTTCTGCCCTGCCGCCCTGAGCGAGGTCACCCTAAAACGAAGCCGTGGCAACCGCAGGGCATCTAACCCCGCCCCAAAAAGGCCAGGGGAACCAGATGTCCCCCCGGCCAGGGGGTCATTAAGGCCAACAGCACTAGAGGTGCCTGAAGTGGATTTACGGCAGCCGTGGACACAGAAGTCCGCTCTACAAGCGCTGAGGCTGATGAAGTCTGCTTTTCATAACAGAACACAGAAGATGAGTGTTCTCTCTGTCTCACACAGAGACACGCAAGCATACACACACACACACAGACACACAGACACACACACACACACACACACACACACACACACACACACACACACAAACACAGGCACATGCACGCATGCACACACATTCACATGCACTCACGCACAGCTACACACATACATACAGACGCACACACTATCTACCCCTTTCTCTTGCTCTTAACCCAGTACAATTCCCTATGAATGGAGGTTTATAGGAATGGATCATGGACAAATGGTTATTGTCAGAGCACAGTAAACAAGTCACAACCAACGGAATACATAAGTATGCATACAGACATAATGTATACCCCCTGCTCCACACACCTACACATAGATATATACTACGTCATAAACACTGCCGTGAAACATTGATCAAATGAGATATATTTATCTCCTCAAGAGAGGTACACACACACACGCACGCACACAAGCACGCACACGTACACACACACACACACACACACACACACACACACAGACAGAAGCAAACACACACATATACTTTCTGGGTCAAGAAGCAGGGCAAGGTAATGTTGCGTGATATTTTCTTCATCTTGCCGAGGTAGAGGTCACCTTCCTATTCAACGGTTCACCGGAGAAGAATCCAGCTTCTTTCTGTCTCTCTTTCATCGGTTACTCCTCACATTCACCAATCCTGTCTGCCTCCACCTCCACCTAACTTCTGATTTAGGCCTCCCACACACACACACTCACATACACACACAGAAACAAAGAGACACACACACACACACAGACACAAACACACACACTCACACTCACATACACACAAGCACAACCACCAACACGCACACACACAAACACAAAGACACACACACAAACACACACACACACACAGTTATACATACATGCACGTATGTGGAGGCAGCCACACCACACAGTTGACCACGGAGTTGCTCTGTACATCTGTCGCATAATTCGGTTCCCAGAACTGCGTCATTGTAACCAACGCTGAGATCTGACACGTTTCCACCGGCCTTTGAGCGAAAAACGAAGCCACGTAATTAATCTGACGAGACGACATGAAAAATAAGCGTTAACAGGCCAGGTTATACGAACTGAAAAACACATACACACACACACACACTCACACACACACACACACACACACACCCACACGCACACACACACACACCCACACTCACACGCACACACACACACACGCACACACACACACACACGCACTCACACACACGCACACACACGCACACACACACTCACACACACTCACAAACACTCACAAACACTCACATACACACACACACACACACACTCACACGCACACACACACACACACACAAACACACACACACACACACACACACACACACACACACACACACACTCACACTCACACACTCACAAACGCACACGCACACGCACACGCACACGCACACACTCACACACACACACACACACACACAAACACACGCACACACACACACACACACACACTCACACACACACACACTCACACACACATACACTCACACACGCGCGCACGATCTCTGACCGAAAACAGTGACGCCGGAGTCAGAGCGGCGCAGAGTGACGTGGAGACAGCGAGAAATCAAACTGCACTCGGCGAAATAATTTCTAAAAGCGCCAGTGATTCGGAGCCAAGCTCTTCGCTTTCTTTTTATAAACGCCTCTATTAGCATTCAGCGAAGGCCGTCTGAATCGCTGGCCTGCGGCAGATAAAAACTCCGGCACGGTATAGTCAGCGCCGCTCCAGCCACACTGAGACGCCTTTAACTTCGCACGGTCTGCGCTCGTCAGAAGCACAAAGTTACCACAACCACACAAATGTACGTTAATGCACCGATTGCAACGAGGCACACAGAGAACTTACGTTAATCTAGGCTGTTTGTTTTAAAACAAATACTTACATACTACAATTATGTTCTGACAAAATTTAACCTTTTTTTTTTAATCAATCAATCAATCAATCAAACTTTATTTATATAGCACCTTTCAGACAAATCAAATTGCAGTTCGAAGTGCTTTACGAGAGATTTTAAACTGTCTTGTGTATAATATGTGTTCTTGTCCAAATAACATCTTCCCTGGGTTTAAATCTTCTCATAAACCCTCGTTTTTGAAGAAGGCGAGGAAGCTCTCGGGTACAGTGGGAAGGCCACTCAAGAGCCCCCGCAGTTACAGTGTTCCCTGCCCGCAGCTGCCATTAAATCTGAAGAACAGTTTGGATCCGCGGAGGCAACGGGTCTGATTGGAGGCTAAAGTGTCACTTAGGAAGTGCACTCAAAACCATCAGATGATCTGCTCCCATTGTGTCTCCGACAAACTCCAAATTAGCTTGAAAACCACTTCCAACCCCGGCCGTGAATAGATATCAGAACTTTCACTTAAGGAAGAGGAAACAAAAAAAAAAGAGTGAGAGAGAGAGAGAGAGAGAGACACACACACGCACGCACACAAGCACGCACACGTACACACACACACACACACACACACACACACACACAGACAGAAGCAAACACACACATATACTTTCTGGGTCAAGAAGCAGGGCAAGGTAATGTTGCGTGATATTTTCTTCATCTTGCCGAGGTAGAGGTCACCTTCCTATTCAACGGTTCACCGGAGAAGAATCCAGCTTCTTTCTGTCTCTCTTTCATCGGTTACTCCTCACATTCACCAATCCTGTCTGCCTCCACCTCCACCTAACTTCTGATTTAGGCCTCCCACACACACACACTCACATACACACACAGAAACAAAGAGACACACACACACACACAGACACAAACACACACACTCACACTCACATACACACAAGCACAACCACCAACACGCACACACACAAACACAAAGACACACACACAAACACACACACACACACAGTTATACATACATGCACGTATGTGGAGGCAGCCACACCACACAGTTGACCACGGAGTTGCTCTGTACATCTGTCGCATAATTCGGTTCCCAGAACTGCGTCATTGTAACCAACGCTGAGATCTGACACGTTTCCACCGGCCTTTGAGCGAAAAAACGAAGCCACGTAATTAATCTGACGAGACGACATGAAAAATAAGCGTTAACAGGCCAGGTTATACGAACTGAAAAACACATACACACACACACACACTCACACACACACACACACACACACCCACACGCACACACACACACACCCACACTCACACGCACACACACACACACGCACACACACACACACACGCACTCACACACACGCACACACACGCACACACACACTCACACACACTCACAAACACTCACAAACACTCACATACACACACACACACACACACACTCACACGCACACACACACACACACACAAACACACACACACACACACACACACACACTCACACGCACACACACACACACACACACACACACACACACACACACACACACACTCACACGCACACACACACACACACACACACACACACACACACACTCACACACACACACACACACACACACACACACACACACACACACACTCACACTCACACACTCACAAACGCACACGCACACGCACACGCACACGCACACACTCACACACACACACACACACACACACACACACACACACACACACACACACACACACTCACACACACACACACTCACACACACATACACTCACACACGCGCGCACGATCTCTGACCGAAAACAGTGACGCCGGAGTCAGAGCGGCGCAGAGTGACGTGGAGACAGCGAGAAATCAAACTGCACTCGGCGAAATAATTTCTAAAAGCGCCAGTGATTCGGAGCCAAGCTCTTCGCTTTCTTTTTATAAACGCCTCTATTAGCATTCAGCGAAGGCCGTCTGAATCGCTGGCCTGCGGCAGATAAAAACTCCGGGCACGGTATAGTCAGCGCCGCTCCAGCCACACTGAGACGCCTTTAACTTCGCACGGTCTGCGCTCGTCAGAAGCACAAAGTTACCACAACCACACAAATGTACGTTAATGCACCGATTGCAACGAGGCACACAGAGAACTTACGTTAATCTAGGCTGTTTGTTTTAAAACAAATACTTACATACTACAATTATGTTCTGACAAAATTTAACCTTTTTTTTTTAATCAATCAATCAATCAATCAAACTTTATTTATATAGCACCTTTCAGACAAATCAAATTGCAGTTCGAAGTGCTTTACGAGAGATTTTAAACTGTCTTGTGTATAATATGTGTTCTTGTCCAAATAACATCTTCCCTGGGTTTAAATCTTCTCATAAACCCTCGTTTTTGAAGAAGGCGAGGAAGCTCTCGGGTACAGTGGGAAGGCCACTCAAGAGCCCCCGCAGTTACAGTGTTCCCTGCCCGCAGCTGCCATTAAATCTGAAGAACAGTTTGGATCCGCGGAGGCAACGGGTCTGATTGGAGGCTAAAGTGTCACTTAGGAAGTGCACTCAAAACCATCAGATGATCTGCTCCCATTGTGTCTCCGACAAACTCCAAATTAGCTTGAAAACCACTTCCAACCCCGGCCGTGAATAGATATCAGAACTTTCACTTAAGGAAGAGGAAACAAAAAAAAAAGAGTGAGAGAGAGAGAGAGAGAGAGAGAGACCACAATAGCGGTGATGGACAGGAAAATGAGCAGAAAAGAATCAGTCTGAATGACTTTTAAAGGGCATCCAGGATCCATCTCAACAGAGAGTCTAACGCTTCCACTTAAAAAAACATTTGAATTTAACTGGAGCTTGAAATTAGTATTGTGTTCTCTATTGGGGGAAAGAAAGAAAAAAAAGCGTCTGAAAGGAACACACATTCAGACAGATGAATGCGAGGCAGCCGTTCTTATGAACCAACGGTTTCCCCGGGAGCCAATAGTTTGGCTGCGCGAGGCGATGCGATGCGATCCGGGAAGAGTTTGCTTCCTCTTAGCGCGCGCGGAGAACGGGCTCAGCAGCTGCGGACTACGGCGGTACCGTCAAAGCAATCGGCGAACAGCCATAGGCTCGCGTGGCCTCTCCTCACGTTCTGATTGGCTAACGTCGCTTCAGCTGCCGTCGAACTGCGGTTGGGTCCAGGCGGAAATCCGCAGCGTGTCACCGCTGTGTTTCACTGGAGCACAAGCGTATCACCATGCGCACTACGGATCTGCAAGGAAGTGGGGCGCTAAGCCCCGCCCCCCCACCCCCCCTCCCCCCGGCCCCGCCCCCACAGACAGGATGAAAGAGAAAACGTGTACAAATCACGGCTCCCCGTCCCCCTTGCCCCCGCCGCCCGTTCCCCCCCGTCCCCCGATGAAGCTGTAAAAAGGGGCGTTAATCAGGCCGGCGGAGCGGTAAGGCGCGGGGGGGGGGTTGGGGGGGGGGCTGGTGCTGTGGAGCGCGGTAAAAACGCTCGGTAAATCACCCTCCGTGAGCGCTGCTCTTCCCCCCTCACAAAGGCTGCACTGTGCTAGCAGAGAACACTCACAGTCTGACTGCACCCAGGCTAGATCTGGCTCTGCTCTCTAAATAAGCCACCACATCACTCTGTCTGCTTCTACTACTGTCTTTAATCAGCATCTCGTGAGTATATCCTGTCCTACAGGAGACACATATGTGCACTCATATATGCAGAAGGAGGTTTCCCCCAATGAAATATTCATTCGGTAAATATCTTTTTGGTAAGACGACAACAACAATTATAATAAATATTATATTTCAGATTTCATTGATATTATTCTTACTGCTGACTATTTACAGAGAAAGGGAGAAAATGAGAGAGAGAGGGAGAGAGAGAGAGAGAGAGAGGGAGAAAGAGAGAGAGAGAGAGGGAGAAAGAGAGAGAGAGAGAGACAGAGAGAGACAGAGAGAGAGAGAGAGAGAGATTCACAGAGCCCACGCATACGCATGGATCACATTCAACTCGGGCAGCGACGGACGTCACCAGAACGCTCTCTCGCCCCGCATCAAAATGCACAGGCCAACGGGACGAGGGCGAAGCAGACTAATACACTCAGCATCAGAAAATGAAGCACGAAAGAAAAGCCGGGGAAGGATTTGTGAGATGCACGTATTGCCAGGGAAGGATTTTCGAGATGCACGTATTACCGGGGAAGGATTTGTGAGATACACGTATGGCCGGGGAAGGATTTGTGAGATGCACGTATAGCCGGGGAGGGATTTGTGAGATGCACGTATTAACATTCGTGCCGGATGCATGGACTGCACACTCATCTCCCTCAGTCACATGTATGTAGGAGCACATCGCAGAGGACTGTGGGAATGACGCTGGCATCATAAAACCATTATGCACTGTGCCCATCTCAGCCTCTCCCAACGCCCACGTACGTCCAGTGACTAAACATCATGTTCTGAAATCGCTCACGTAAATATCACACCCCTCCCCCTCGTTACGCTGTCCGCAGGCGACGCCGCGATACTGCTGTACCCCCCCCCGCCCCAAACCGCCACCCCCTCCCCATTACGGGTGGTTTCCCAGTTCGGCTCCAGTCGGGGGGGGTGCATTCCCGCTCGGATCAGTGAGTAGAAACGGCCTGAGAAAATAACGCTGCGTAGGAGGAGAAAATGCCACACACCGCCGCGCAGGAAGCCAACAGCGACCTCTGTTTCAGGGCCCGTGAATGAGAAGACTGCAGCACGTAGCATGACGACAGCGCGGCTAGCGCTTCAAACTGCACCCCAGTGAGAGAGCATATCCTTCCTCCCACCCAAAAAAACAAGAAATAGTCAACTACTGAAACTTTATTGTATTTATTTAGCTGATAGGTACAGATACAAATAGAGTCCTGGAGGCCCGTAGCGTGCGTTTCCGCATGTAGCTGCGTCATTCAACCCTTTGATGAAGAGCAGCCTTTTTGGAATGTCTTTTCAGAACTCAAAGTCAGTGCTCCAGAACTCCGCTGCTTTCAGTCACCACTAGCGATTGTTACATCGGCATCGGAATGTTCAGCGAAGAACATTCTAATCACACGACTGTGACATCACACCTTGAAGTGTCATTTCCTGAAGAGTCCACGCACCTGGTTTGACAGAACAATAAAAACCCGGCTCTCCACGATTGGAGTACGCTGTTCAACAATAAACAACGATCTGATGCATCGGGCATCGCTTCCAAATGCTGGTCCCTCGAACAGCGTTTAAAACAAAACAACGATTGAACTAGCATACCGCGACGTTCCATTACAATACAAGACGGATAACTGCTGGCATGTCACGGCTGACTTGCCAGTCTTGGGCGGGGTACCGCTGCTTTTACCCTTCAGAAAGGTACTCGGGCTGCAAAAGTACCTGCGGTAAATGAAGCCCCACTGAGATCATTATTAAAAACGCCGTATGAAACGTTCAGCTATGTAAATTGCTGCGGATAAGAGCTTCTGTTGAGCAAACGTACTGTATAATAATGGCAATAATAACAAGCTTAACCTTAAGCCCTAGATTAAGCCTTCCTCCCCCCCACCCCACCCCCCCAAAGTGGCCCTCCGTCTATTGTAAGTAACTGAGCCTGAGGCCACAGAGGCTGGGTCCAGGAGGGGGGGGGGGGTGTACAGTCTGAGGGCTTTCACTGTGGCTCAGTCCCTAATCAGCTGCTTCTGCTGGTAATTGTCTCAACTTGAACCAATTTAGCCCCCCCTCCCCGCCCCTCCCCTCCCTCCCCAGCAGGTCCGTGGGGAAGCGCCCTGAGAGACGTGCCTGTTGGACGCAGCCGCTGCCGTATGGCCGGCGAAAGTGGAGGGTTTGGGGGGGGGTTGGCGGGGAACACAGTGGAGATACAGGGGTGACAGAACGTGTTACCCCAGGGAGAGCGGCGTGAATAGGAGTGTGCAGATAAGCAGGTTCTGAGCTGTTGTCATCCAAGATGGATATAAAAGAAAGAGAGAGAGACCTGGAGTGGGGGGGGAGGGGTGGTGGCTGTGCCTGGGTACTGCAACCTCCTCCACCCCCTCCCCCCTCTCTTTCTCTCCCTTCGTCCCTCCCCTCTCTCTCTCTCTCTTTCTCTCTCTCTTCCTCCCTCCATCCCCCCCCTCTCTCTCTATTTCCCTCCCTCCGTCCCCCCTCTCTCTCTCCCTCCCTCCCCCTCTCTCTCTATCCCCCTCTATTTCTCTCTCCCCCCCTCTCCCTCCCCCTCTCTCTCTCCCTCCCTCGCCCTCTCTCTCTATCCCCCTTTACTTCTCTCCCCCCCACTCCCTCCCCTCTCTCTCTCTCCCACCCTCCTCCCCTCTCTTTCTCCCTCCCTCTCTCTCTCTCCCACCCTCCTCCCCTCTCTTTCTCCCTCCCTCTCTTTCTCTGTCTTGTCCTCTCTCCCTCCCTCCTTCCCCCTCTCTCTCCCTCCCTCCCTCCCTCCCCGCTCTCTCTGTATTAATCTCTTTACTGCCACCGCTGTTATTATCACTGCTGTTTGTAAGTCACTAAGCAAATATTGATCTGAGCCGCAGTGGCGTCCCTCAGGGTGACATAGCTGGAAACAGCTGCGCGTTTACCTGAGCGCCGTAGGAATATGGGACTCAGAACGCAGTAAAGGCTGCTCACGCCACCGGAGTCACTCACTTTTAAGAGGGCGCCCGGGGTATTCGTGTTTGATTCATCCCCCTAAAGAAATAGCCTGGCGTACCTGAGAGTCGCTGAGAATTTATTTAGTCCTTTAAACAGCACTTTTTTCATATATTGCATTTAAAGCACTTTTTTTTTTTTTTTGCAAAAGTTTAAAACAAAATGCATACTGCGTAAGGAGAGTGCAGAGAGGAACAATGTACGCCAGCATAAAATTGTTCACGTTTTTCTGTGGCGATGCCAGTTACTCGGTGCGTGAGCTGAACACGTCCTCCGGGTTCATTTCCAAACACGCATCGACTTTTTCTCTGGAGCAGACCGAAAAACTATTTCACACCCTGATTAGAGATAAACATGTTGAATGGTTATTACAGTAAAGCAAACATTTATTTTTATTTTCAGACAGCAGCAGAGCTTTCAGCTCTGATCTGAAATGAATATTTGTTCTGGTGGAGGATCCCGGTCTCGTTATTTCCCATGCCATTAAAAGAAAAGTATTTTCTTTCTTCCTCCCAAAATTGGAGTCGCCAATTTTGTCTGCGAAGTCATGCTGTGTGGATCCAGCACTGATCAGAAGAGAGGCTCATCTTTCAACTGACAAGCGGAGTTTGGGTCAGCTCCATTTCAAATCAGTCCCTCTCCGTTCAGTAACAGAAAAATCCTCACAGAACATTATGGGATTTTTTCAAACCACAAAGTAAATTCTGATTCATATCCTCAACTGATGGAATTTAAAAGCCCCCCCCCCCCCCAGCGCTGTTCCTTAAAAGGGAGGGGCTAAAGCAATAAACTCCACCCCCTCTTCCCAATTTTGGAAAGCCAGGGCCTGTACTAAATTGCCCTTAACTTCGAGCCACGAATAAATCCAAGAGTTATACTTTTCCTTTGAAAACTCAGTTTGGAAAGTCTAAGAAATCCCCAAACTGTGTCTGAGGAGGCAGGGGGAAATAAATCTTGCTTTTAATTGTTAGTCAAGGTCAAGGGCAAATGTTGATTGATTCCCAGCCAGAGCCAATTTTTGTTTTGCTGCCGTGGACTTCTGCTAGCAGGCTAACGACCTCTTTCATGCCTGAACCATGAAATTTCTAGGCTGCGGGACCCAGCCTGTACATTTACTGATGGAGGCAACACAGAAGCCACACCTTTTCTAAGAGAACAAAATTGGTTTATCAATGACTAGTTTTTTTTGGCCTGACCTTTCCTTTTTCTCTTTGTCTGACCACCCCCCTGAACCTGGTTTTCCCTCCTTCTCTCAGTCTCTCTGTTGCAGTGCCCTCTTCCCCCCTTTTCTCCAATCTTGGCGAGAGGAGAGGGTCAGGAGGAGGCCTCAGGGTAGACCCAAAACCCTGCAGGCCCACGAGGGCCGACCGGAGGTATGTGTCATCACCGCTCAGCGTTACTGAATATTTTTTCCCCCTCTCACCTGTCCTGCCGCTCTACTGCACTTATGGGAGTTCTGTCACCACTGAACTCTCAGGCTGAGACAGTGTGTGTGAGTGTGTGTGTGCGTGTGTGTGTCTGTTATATAAAAAGTAAGCAGCACACAAACCACATACCAATATAGATTCTATTTAACCCCCCCCCCCCCAATTCCCTCCCCACGTTTGAATGGCCAGTCATATGTAACCACAGTCACGCCTCGATCTCCACAGCCGACGTGCGATGTGTGTGTGCGCAAACACACGCTCTCCTCTGGAGCACGCCACAATGCGGCCAGCTGCTTCTTCCACAAGCCCTCAGGCCAAGCTCGCTGCACACGCCAGGCGGAGGAAGACCGATTCACGGAAGGTCCCGATTCGCTAGGAAAACCGGGAAAAGCAGGAAACGGTGACACCTCCGGTTTGCCAGCACGCACTCCCCTTCCCAGGATGGCTTGCATGTTTACACGTTTATACGTTCTATAGCGTGACAGCTACAGAGACAGCTACAGAGACAGCTGGAGCCGACGCAGTGCCTTGCGTAACTGCGCTATGCCATTGCCTCTGGAAAAACGAACCTCTGGTGGCAACCCCGGGTCGTTAAAACCGCGCTATAGCACATTACTTAAAATACCTCGTATTTTCCCACTTACCATGAATAATGGAACGGATGAAACACGCTCATCTGGCTGGGGAAGCTCCCAACACCCCCCTCCCCCCACCACCCCCCGCCCCTGTGGGGCAGAAACCCGCTAAACAAACAGCGAGGAAAGCGAAGACGACTCCCGGCTTCGCGGGTTTCCAGTTCGCTTCACCTCATCGAATCAACGGAGCGTTCGATCTAATCTTCGATGAAGCGCGCTTCCCAAAACAAGCCGGAACAAAAAAATAAATAAAAACAAAAACAATGTGAAAAGCTGAAAAAACCTTGAAAAACTCTTCAGATCTGGTATTTAAAAGAGCCAATGAAATGGATGTAAGTGGAAAAACACGCCAGTGAAAACAGTCTCCGAGGGTTACGAGCAGGACACTGTGTGCTCCGGGGTTCAGGAATATTTGCAAACAATGTGGACAATTTTGGACTAGAAATACCAGGCTGGCGAATGTTTTCCACCACACTGTTATCAGAACGAATACACACAGAAGGAGAAGTTACTAATTTTGTGGACAACTATGTTATAACACTTTATAACATGTTATAAGCATGTATATTCCGACTTGGAACACTTGATATGGATCTAGATCGTCTCAAAATGAAGCTGACAGTCTGCCCTTTAACCTCATATTCATTGGCTTATTTCAAATCCAACGTGTTGGAATGAGAGCCAAAACGACTAAATTCCAATACTTTAGCACTGAATAAGAAATCTGGGTGCATAGCACAGCGATCTACCCAGTCTATGGGTAGACTGTCAGTCCAACCGCGGCCAATGGTCAAGACAGAAACACGAGTAGATGGCAGTAATGGTTGTAGTTCTGTGTCTGACCTGCAAACCTGTCCAGTATGGGCGCAGATCCGTCAGAACTACAAATCCCAGACTCACCCACGCCTGAAGGGTCAATTATGCATTCATATTCATGCAGAAAAGCAATGAGTAGAGGGGATCATCAGAGGAGTAGGAGGAGGAGGGGATGTGCTGGACACAAGTCAGTCGGAGAAAAAAAAAAAACGCAAAACACGGGAAACTAGAAACGGGGTTGGTGATCGCAAGAAAGAAAAAGAACTATTATAACCACAAGATTACATTCAGGGCAGTGAGCGGTGATAAAAAAAAAAAGAAAAAAAAGACCTACATGCAATTGCCTGTGCCCTTTCAACAATAAAAGACTGCAGTGGCATTCTGTCCTATCTCAGTGGTACCGCTACAAACGCCAGTGACGCCAAGCTATCGATTCTTTTCCCCCACGTGTCCAGCCTGTAACATTTCAGTCTTCGGATTATGGACGCAATCAGCCATTCCCTGAGAGTCCAAGAAGCACTGCCGCACAAAGGCAGAGAGAGAGAGAGAGGGAGGGAGGGAGTCCACCTTTCCACCCTCCCCTTCTTTAATTCTTCTCTTTCATCCCCATCCCTCCGTTGCTACTTTTGTGCTCCCCGGCCTTACCGCGATACCCTCTTTTAAAAAAAAATTTAGCAGTCTGAAAATCCGCCGCCCTCCCGCCATCTCTCATATTTCCGCCAAAGCATCACCGATCGCCGCAGCCCACAACTCAAATCTTCACTTCAAAGACTCCGGAGGAACACAAAAGGGGGGAAGGACCGAACTGGAGAAAAGGGAAGAGAGAAAAAAATTGAAATGGGAGAAGATTACTTTAGCATTGGCCGGGATTAATGAAAGCCATACCTCCCTTAAATCAGCACGAAAAACCAAGCAGATCTATAGCTGTGACCAACCACAGTCCCTGAGTCTGCAAGTCTGTGGTCTAATTGGGGCACTTGCACTGTGTTCCTGAAGACACACCCAACAGGAAGCTTAGAAATGAAACAGGAAATACTACTAAAAACAGCATCGGGGGGGGGGGGGGGGGGGGGGGGGTCCTTTGTTTTGTAATCTACAAATGAGATGCAGAAAAAATTAGGAAACAACCCCTGATCCAAAGCGTTGAAGAAGAAGGACGATGAAAAAAAAACCACAGCCCCAAAGCAGAAAAAAACAAAAACAAAAAAAAACAAAGCAAAGTAAGTACTCTACCGGCTCTCGCCTGGGGAAGGAGGGGAGGGGAGGGGAGGGAGGGGGACTATTTTCAAAGTGACAAGGCTGCATAATAAAAGGCACTTTGTTTATTAATGGCGAGGGCCCCGGCAGAGCAGCAAATCCTGGGTGAAGGCTCGTGTCGCAGCGCTTTAATATCTCAGGGATAAATTATTAAAGAGCGATTACATCACCACATCCTCACAGGAGCAACGCTGTCTCAGCCCCCCTGCACCGAGTGTGCAGAGACACACACAGCGCTGCTACACCCACCTCTCACACACACTAACACACACACACACACCCGCCTCTCACACACACACATACACACCCACCTCTCACACACACTAACACACACACACACACCCACCTCTCACACACACACACACACACACAGCGCTGCCACACATACACACACACACACACACACACACACACACCCACACCCGCCTCTCACACACACACACACACACACACACACAGCGCTGCTACACCCGCCTCTCACACACACACACACACACCCGCCTCACACACACACACACACACACACACACACCCGCCTCTCACACACACACAAACACACACACACACACCCGCCTCTCTCACACACACACACACCTGCCTCTCTCACACACACACGCACACACACACACACAGATAAGCACACATACACACGACTCAGAAAAGACCAGAGCTTGGGCCAATTACATTGCAATGCAGTTAGTTCAGCAAATCAATTGAAACTAAATTAATTAATTATAACTTACATTTTTTGTTTTGTTTTTTACTATCATTGATATTTCAGTCGTTCCGGTACTGAATAACAAGGTCTTTTCTTTGTTGCGGGTGCAGACGGGGACAACTAAAGCAACCTGAGCAATACAACTCTGTCAAGAGAGACATCTTCATATCCCTCATTAAACAAAATCCGCAAACGCGAGTGTCATTACTTTCAGAATAAGCGAAATGGCCGTTCCCAGGCAATTTCGAGAAGCTCAGGTGGGCGCAGTGATGAAAGAGACGCCGTGCGCTTGATCAAACCAGGGCACGACAAAAAAATAAAATAATAATAATAAAACCGCGGGCCGCAAGTGCCTCGTTTCTACATCATCGTCTCCCAGCTTTGCTGCGTTAAGCGGCAGCTTCGTGAAAACGCTCAGCTTCCCCTCCGCTGGGCGAGGGCCTGCTAAGGAGCGAGCAGCGGCGATTCCGCCCTCGTCCTCTGCAAGACAAACGGATGCACGGCGACTATAAGAGCAGCCATTTCCCTTACGGCTAGAACGGCAGGATTAGGGGTTCTGAAGCACCGTGTTCCAGGGGGAACGAGGTAAAACGATTTGAGGAGGAGGAGGAGGAGGAGGTCCCCCCCGTGGGGTGGACGGACAAGCTCTATTGCCCACAGAGGCTGCCCGGGAAGGGGCAAGGGGGTCAAGATGGGGGGGGGGGGGGGGCAACTAATCCACAATAAGCCATTGTTTAATGACTCAGATCTCCTTATTTTAGGATAGTCCCTGTGAAGGTATCTGTGTAAAGACCCTTCTTCATGCATTTGGGACTGTCCGGGCAGTGAAGCACCTTTAAGCAACTGAAGAGCAGGCTTTTTTGGAATGTTTATTCAAAATTCCAAGTCAGTGTTCTAGAACTCCACTGCTTTCAGTCCCCAGTAGTGACTGTGACATCATCATTAGAATGTTCAGTTGAGGACGTTCTAATCACACGTTTTTGACCTCACAGGGTTGAGGTCCTCGTCTATCAGCGGAGCCGAAGCTCGTTAGCCGTTACGTGTCGCGAGCTGTTGGTCGCGCGCGCGCGCGTGTGTGTGTGTGTGTGTGTAGCAGCGGGAGAACGGGTGTGCGCCCTTTCAGAAACGCCCGGGAATTGTGGTACGGAATTACCGGCCGCCCTGCAAACACAACTCGGAAGAATGATGCCACACAGTCGCAAATGATAACGATATGAAAGCAATTTCCATCCCATGCTCATGTACCCCTGAAATGATGAAGAGGACGCTGTCCCCTGCGTGGGGAGAACTGATCAAACATTGTCTCGGGGGCTGCATGGGGGGCGGCTGGGGGAGGGGGGGCAGGGAAGTGGCATGTCCCCCCCCCCCCCCGGCGCTGTATGACACACGATTCTCCGCTGCCGTAATAGGAAATAAGAGACAAACAAACGCGTGAAATCTGCAGGAAGCGAGTCGCCGCCCCTCCGCGCTCCGCCCGTCTCCCGCAGACAGAGAGGGGGCGCTGTGGTGGAGGAACGCGTGGGTGGAGCGACAGATCGGGTCCCCTAGGAAAACCTGGCTACGCTTCATTCCAGGTAATTCATCGGGACTTCACCTGCGCACACCTGTAGCTCTCTCCTAAGCCAGCGGCGAACATCTGCTTCTGATGTCCGCACACAGTAAAACGCACTCTGCCCCAGAGGATTATGGGAGAGAGTGCCAAGAAGCTGTGATGCTTAATTCTGCCTTTTTATTTGGTGCACCTTTATGGAAATGTAGTACATTGGAAACGTAGCAATATGTTTTCAATAAAACGTATTATCAAGATGCTGCAACACAATATAAATGCAAATAAATCATAGCCACTTTCAGATATCAAAACATGTATAAATATTTTAAAATACCTGGCTGTGATGTATACATCATATTCTCCCAAAAGAAATGTACCAAAAATGTCCAATTACAATGCATAGCAGTACATGCCATTTCCACACGGGGAAAAAAAAAGGTACTGGCAGGTTGGAATTAGCCATGGATTGCACCAGTTCTGCCCATGCGAGCACATGGCAGGCAAATAATACAGTCAGCCAGCTCCCTTTCAAAACAACTTAGTGCCCGAGGACCCGAAACACAAAATGGCAGCTCGTCCTCTCACGCACAGAGTCTCCTCACATTTCAGCGTGAAATTCTTTCTGTCCCCCTAATTATTCTAACCTCTGCGTTAAAAAAGAAGCATGAGTAATATGACACGGCGCTGGGACTGGCTGTAAAAAAATTCAATGGCTGCTGTGATCTGAAGGGAGAGAGATCCCAGAGAAGGCAGTGTATTATTATTATTTTTTATTATTATTATTTTTTCTTTTACAGAGACAGCAGCTCAAGCACAGAAGCTTGTTATGCGCAGCGCAGCGTTACGGTCCCCCCCCCCCCCCCCGCCCCCCCCCCCCCCCGCCCCCCCCCCCCCCCCCCCCCCCCCCCCCCCCAGTGCAAGCGGATTAGCTGGAGACCATCCACACCCCTCACAGCAATTCAGTTTAAAAATTAACAGCCGATGAGTCACAGGGCTGAAGCACGATACTGCACACATCCTGCCCGCTAACGGGAGCTAGCTCTAACGGGAGCTAGCGCACATCCTCCCCGCTAACGGGAGCTAGCGCACATCCTCCCCGCTAACGGGAGCTAGCGTACATCCTCCCCGCTAACGGGAGCTAGCGCACATCCTCCCCGCTAACGGGAGCTAGCGCACATCCTCCCCGCTAACGGGAGCTAGCGTACATCCTCCCCGCTAACGGGAGCTAGCGCACATCCTCATCGCTAACGGGAGCTAGCGCACATCCTCATCGCTAACGGGAGCTAGCGCACATCCTCCCCGCTAACGGGAGCTAGCGCACATCCTCCCCGCTAACGGGAGCTAGCGCACATCCTCCCCGCTAACGGGAGCTAGCGCCCATCCTCATCGCTAACGGGAGCTAGCGCACATCCTCATCGCTAACGGGAGCTAGCGCACATCCTCCCCGCTAACGGGAGCTAGCGCACCAGCCGGCCAGCAGTTTGCCGGCAGGGGGTCACCGTTCTCGTCCGGAGATGGATTTAAGTTCCTCTTCCTGTCTGACGAGCGTGTCCCTGACTTCTGATTACATCCAGGTCACGCGCTTGCAGAGACATTGTCAGCGTGACCTCTCCGCCGCAACGTGAGACCAGGTTTCGCAGGGAACAGGCGGCCTGCTGAGCTAGACACTTCCTATTCGGAGGGGCTCTTGGGAAATGATGTTCTCAGGGTGCTGACGGCAGCCGATTTTATCTGACAGAGGCCCAATTTCTACTTGTGAGAGACAACGCTTCTTTTTTTTCTTTAAGTCGTATGCCGACAGGTTCGTTAACAGGAAATAAATCAAGATTGCACACTCGAGGACCGTTGTCTGAATGCTGCCATAAAAACCTGCCTCTACGCACATAGTGTGACTAAACGTGTCACAGGCACAGACTCTTTGAATCCTCTGAATAATTAGAGAAAACTCAGTAACAGACATCTTACTCACCCCCGTATAAAATTGCAGCGATGCGGAATTAAACATGCTTGAAAGTCAGGTGCATACATGCGCAGTCAAGCCGAGCTTGATGACACGCGCGTAGCTAATGGCAACTGCAAAAGGGCTTTCGGTGAAACACGACAGCAAGACGTACCATTTAGAGGTCCTATCCTAACACAGCTACCTCACCAAAAAATAAAACAATAAAAATCATGCTAAAACAGGAATGACACAACTTGTGACTGAACAGGAATTTAAGAGACTTAAGACACAACGCCCCACCCCCGATCAACCCCCCGCCCCCCCCAAAAAAAACATACAAAACAAAACGGTCTTAAAAGCAATTGAGAAACTGAGTGTCAGCTATATAAGTGACAAGTATTTCATAGATACTTGCATTACGTTGAGTGAAGTTGCTTAAATGAAAATGCTTATTCTCATTGCCATGCCAAAGGTGCGGCTGGTTGGATTCGCCCTTGTCACCTGAATATTTGAGGGAGGCACCTGTTCGCTGAGGCACCTGTACGCTGTCTTAAATGCTCCGAGCTTAATGAGACATGATTAAGCCTTGCGTGTAGAAGACCTTTTTCCAGACGAGAACACCGCAGGCGCCATTAAGCTTCTCTGGGAGGATTTAACGCGGCCCGCAGACGCCTCCTTCCCCTCCTCAGTTCCTCCAGAGGAATTTTTTCAGATGTGAGGCCCCATTACATTTTCGTTTTTAAAACTTGGTGTTGTTTTTCCTTCAGGGGCTTGTTATTCGCCGTGGAAGAGTCTGCCAAATAAGTAAGCGGACGTAAAGGTATGCGCGGTTTCATTCGCGCGATGCCTGATGTCTGTGAAGCGCTGGGCCGTAGCATGCGAGGGAAGCATATCCTCAATCAGGGACATTCAAATTTGGGCCGGGGCTAGTAAGCGCTACTGGTTTCCATTCCCTGCACCTCCAGCCAGGTTTTTGCTTTAGACTTGGGACACCAGATAAAAGAGGGATCTCTGGCCAATCAGCGATGTCAATCAATCAATTAGGCATCAGGTTGAAAAGAGAACTCTCAGGACACCTGGGCCCTGTTTGACAACGCAGGATTATTGAGTCTGTTGGATGACTGCACTGAGAAAAACCTGGAAACCTCCAAAATCTGGAACACGGACTGAAGTAAAAAGTGCAGTTCCATGTTTTACTCAGCGCAGTTATCCAGCTAGCTCAGTAATCCTGCTTAGTGAAATACCCCTCAGGTCTCATGGCCCAGGATTTGAGTAGCCCTGTCCTATTCCCTCTGAAAATTCCCTCTGCAAAAAATTCCCTGTGACAGTCTCCAGAACCTTCCAGGAGGCCGGGGTGCATCCCGTTTACACCGCTTAGCCGTGCGTCCCGTTCCCGTCGCCCCGACAGACGCAGATCTCATTAACTTCCTGCCGGGATCCTCCTCCCCCGCCCCTCCCCCCCCCCCCCCCGCCCCCCCCACGGCACTCACGAGCCAGCTCGGCGGAACTCAATTATCGTCGGTCCGACTGATTGCCCGTTTGCTGATCGCCCGCCAGCGTTGCGGCTAAGCGGAAATCCTGCGGGCTCGTTTGTCTCCGCTGAGCCAATAACGCGCTTAACCCCCCCCCCCCCCACACCACCCCACCCCCCGCCCCGCCCGCAAACAGCGGCGCGCTCGCCGGCGGTCCCGCTAATTAGCGGTCCGAGAGGTCGAAGCGGTCGCGGACCGCGGTGATTACAGCCCGGACCGTCGGAGAAAGGGTCTGCGGGTCGGGGCGCCTCGGACCGCGGGGACCGGGCCCGGCATCCCGTCGCCAAGCGAGGAAGACGAGCCGCGGGACGGAATGCCGAAGAGAAGCGGGGCTTCGTGGGTACGGAAAAATCCGAAATCTAATCTTTAAATGTAACGTGTCCTTTTTCACACATGCTCTCCTCCACCCTGGTGGCACTGTGGGACACCGCCGCCTATTTGCAATCCATCATAATATCATGAATGCATTACCGGTCACTGTCCTCCCAGCCTGTCACACATCTACATTCAAATCCCCCCCAGAACTAATCCTGTGTCATTTCTGACTGGTTGACTAAGAGGGCTATGCAAATATATTCTGGAGTTGGGTTGAGGAGGGGGGGGGGGGGGGTAAGCGGGTGGTAGATGCAGATGTTTCAGCTCAATATCAGGCCCCACGCAGAGTTGTGTATGAAGCTGAGGAGCCTGAGAAAGGTCGCACACTCGCCTCGACGAAAAAGCAAGGCACGTCAAACATGGCCGCCGCCGCCGCCCGGGAAGAGCCAGAGGCTCCGCCCCTTGGCGCAGGCAGGCAGGCAGGCAGGCAGGCAGCCGCCGTCACGGTCATCAGCCGCAGCCGCAGCCCGTTACCCTGCGCACGGTCATCAGCATGCGCAGCCAGCCGCGCGCTGAGCAAACAGGGACCGCTACGCGCTAATGCGCTAACACGCTAACGCGGTATCCAAACAGCAGGCTGCCCTGGACAGCACGCCGCTGGAGCCGTGGTGGGGGGGGGGGGGTGGGGTTGCGACCTAGGGGTGGGGGTGGGATGTTTTTGGTGGTGGTGGGGGGGGGGGGGGCAGCTGGCTTCATGCTGCATTCTGATGAGAGGAGGCCCGAGAACAGGCCTGGGGGTGGAGTTTGCAGAGAGCCAGCAGAAACTGCAGGGAGGCTGGGCAGGAACCGCAGGAGGGGTTGGGGAGGGGAGGGGAGGCGGAAGGGGGGAGTGCTGGTGGTGGGGGGTGGGGGGGGGGGGTGGGGGGGAGTCCTGAGGGCACATGGTTGAAGGACACCTGGCAGATGGTTGCCATGGGTACCCAGGCCAGGAAAGGAGAGAGGAGGGGTGCAGAGGGAAGGCCTGGGGCCTTTTGCTGATATAAGCACCGGTGTGTGTGTGTGTGTGTGTGTGTGCGTGGGTTGGTTCGTGTGTGTGTGTGTGTGTGTGTGTGTGTTTGCCCCTTGTACATGCGCTTACACCTGTCTATGCATTTACGTATAAACAACAAAAAAAAAAAAATTACACAGAACTATTTTTGAAAATCTACAGACGTTCGGTCCCCACGAAAAGCTGTTTTTTAAAAATATTTATATTTAATATAAGCGTGTGTTTTTAATGGCTAAGTGCAGTTTATCCACACAGAACGCAGTGGTGTGTGTCATGAGTCATCGCTGGGCCCGCTGCGAGAGAAAGCGAGCTCCAACACCCGCTCTGTGGGAGAGTGACATACGGTCATTACCACGAGCTGCTCTCTCACTGAGAAAAAAGGCCCAAACATATAATATAACACAATACAATACAATACAATACAATACAATACAATACAATACAATACAATATAATATAATATAATATAATATAACATAATACAATATAATATAACAAAACATAATATAATATAACATAAGATAACATAACATAATAATATAATATAATATACAAGGCCTTAATTAACATTCCGTTAAATTGCAAGCCTGTTCCGCCAAATATGGTTTATTTTTGTTTAGTCGGGTAAACGCTGTCCCTTTTTTTGAGCCAATGAGACACAGGACGCATTTTGCCTGCTGATCTACGGCTCCCAGCACGCAAATCTGGGCTCAATCTGGACTCAATATGCACGAGCTTATCTGGTTAAAAAAAATGGCACCGGACGAGCCCAAAAAGAGGCACTGCCACCAAATTAAACGCCGCTCGCTCATTTCTAACGCGCTGCGCAGGCCAGCGAATTGTTTGCGAGATAATTTTACAGCCTCGTGCAGCCAATGAACGGGGGTGGGTGGGGGGCCGGGATCTGCAATCACATTCAGCAGTGTGCAATTACAGCACTAACATCCTCGCACCTTCTGATGAATCACTGAACAGCGGAAGAACAATAAAAAAAAATAAAAATAAAAATAAATGAATCCACAGTACGTAGGCTAAAGCAACGGCCTGTTTTCCTGACATAAAACTAGTATTATAAAAGCATTTTCTGAAGTAATTTCTTTTTTTTTTACTGATGGCTTCATCAAAGAATCTCAGATGTAGCTCATAACCCACTGTGAAACATATATACAGTAATTTACTACTTTCTGTTCAGTATGCATTTGCTACAGAATGCAGTGTCCAATCCACTAAGAAGGCCCAGAATTACTGACAGTAGCTAGACGTACTGCCTATCCGTACTGTTTCAACTTTAGCCCCCGCCAAGTCATTCTGAAGGTAGGATCTGACAAACTGCACGTCACAGCACCCTCACTTTCACTGTTTCACATCGATACTCTGCGAAGCAAAGAGTTACTGCTTTAATGAAATGTCCACTGTTGTTCAATCAAATTTAACGGCTTCCCGTCAGTACACAGCTTTATTGTTTGATTCTGCATTGAGATGTATTCCTTATTATATACCTCAAACGTTATGGAGGTTGTGTAGGAAATGTTTCGCGGATAAGGTTTAGTTGACCTCACGGTCGTCTTGTATGTTTTGTGACGAATGTACGGTTTGCACGTTTATGGGAAACGTTCCTTTTTGATCATAAAAATGTAAAACTGCAGGGTGAGTCTTCAGCAGTCTTCTCCGCTGTTTTTTAAGGGTAAACATGCTAAGCGTTTACACGTGCGGAGGCCAAACCTCTGCTCTGTTCCTCGCTCGAACGATCCGGCCACTTCAGCAGAGCTTAAAAACGGTGCGCCCTCAGCTCACGGGCAGGCTTCTCCCCGACAGACGGGAGCGCAGGCCGGCAGGTCCGAACACAAAACGGAATATAAATCCCCTTAACAACGCGCGGCGGTGTGTGAAGGCGTGGGATTACGTTAGTAAAGCGCTTCTGGTCCCCTTTCCCATTTCGTCGCGGTGACACAGAGCTGCCCGCAGGGGCACATAATTGCGGGACAGATGGGGCTATCTTTGACGGCATTAATGGTCCGTTTTGTTGTGATACCGCTCGCCGCAAACGCCATTGGTTCTGTTTTGGTTGCCAATTGCATTGGCCGTAAGCGAGATTCCGTGCGGTGTCTCTGGTGTGATTGGTCGTCGGGTTGCACATGTAAATAAGGCTCCGCTATCTCATCATAACCTTCATGGGTTGCAGAGTAGCACAATGATTAGATAACTGGGCTTGCAAGGCCGGGGTTGCAGGTTCAACTCCCGTGTGGAGCACTGCCCTTCAGCAAGGCACTTGGCTTGAATTTCTCCAGTAAAACATCCCGACGCATAAATTGATTGTAGGTAAAAAAAAAAAATATATATATCAGCTGTATACATTGCTCTGGATAAGAGTGTCTGCTAAATGCATTTCCTAATAGATGTTTGGGTGTGTTTTTTTTTTTCCTGTTCGAAATTCAAAATGGCTGCTAGAAACAGTAAGCTACATCTCGTATCTGATGCAGCTGCCTGTTTAAAAACCATCGAGGTTCTGAACTGAGAAAGGAAAGTTAAAGCTCATATGTAGTACAAAGTGTATGAAATTCCCAAAGAGGCCGCGGCATTCAAAGGTGACTCATGTAACAGAAAAGAAAAATAATCTTTCAATCAATTAAAGGCCCTGCTTAATTACTGCTGTAATGACTGAAGCCATACCCAGCGCTAGCCTTTAATGAGTCCATTTCTCTTCGTACACACAGCATAGTCGCGTGATCTTACATCCACAGATAAGACAGATATGGCTGAAGTCCTGCAGGGGTGGGGTGGGGTGGGGTGGGGGGGGGACGCGTTTTGAAACACAGAAATAATGTTTGTGGAGTGCGGTAGGCCGCCGAACACACACACCAGCGCTAGCCAGGCCCCAGAGGACTGGAGTTTATAGGAAAAACGCTCAATGCCCACTGAAAGCAAAGGGACGGTGAAACGAAAGCCAGGGCGCAGTCAGACTGACACACGATCCTCGGGGGCAAAGGTCCAGACTGTGGGTGGTCTGTTTCAGTCCTGGGGTGGGGGAGAGGGGGCGAGGCGAGGGGGGGGGGGGGGGGGGGGGGCACAGAGGGTACTGGTTTCCATTCTGCAATTACAAAATAAATGCCATTTCAAATAAAATCCCACCGATTTCAGAGCCAGTTGCCTCTGCCAGAGATGTCACAGGAAGACGGTGGAACAATTCTGTCGAGTTGAGGGGCGGGGTGGTGGGGTGGTGAGGGGGGAGGGGGGGGGTGGGGTGATGAGTAAGCAGCTATCCTCGATCCAGATGAACAGACATGACTCAACCTTGGCGGGGGGATCGATTTTGATTTGGGACAATCCGATTGTTACGTTCAGCGTCGGCTCAAGAATGCCTTCCAAGCAAACGCAGCCACGTGTTTTTTTATATTTACTACAATGGTCACTGGATTAACTGTGCTGGATTAGCAACAGCAGTAAAGCAAAAGGAAGAAAAGACTGTCTCCGTTTAACGACCGGATGTCGGCCACTGTACTTATCGAGCCTCTGCAGTGCACTTCTGCCGCAAGAAACGCGGGCTGGTCCTCCCTTTAATTTGCATAACAACCGCTTTCAGAAAATGGCAACCTGCATTCACTTTGTCTTACAGTGGACTGAGTCAGGCTATTAACCCTTTGAAGAGTAGGTTCTCTGAGAATGTTTTGTTCTAGAACTCAGGGGGTAGTGACTGTTACATCAGCATTAGAATGTTCAGTCAAGAACATTCTAATCATTTCAGGCTTTAAAGAGTTCACATTAAAGGGTTAATAGAGCAGGAGGTCTGATCTAGGGCTAGGTTTCCACACACATATCCCAACCTTAACCATGACAAGCTACACAGCAAAACTGATCTGAGATCAGCACGCTTACCCAGAGACCCTTTACAATGCCGGCCCAGAAGTCCTGAATCGAGGCTGCACTACCCTTTCACCAGCCAGCGCCGAACGCTTGGCTGCACCTCTCCAGGAAAAATACGTCTTTCACCCGAAACACCGCCTGTTCCGGAGCAATTACCTGAAGCGCACTTCACGGGAAAGTGCGGCGGCCCACAGGCGCTCTCGAGCGCGGAGGGACCGCGAAAGCGGGCGGGGCCCCCTCCGGCTGGAGCGCCCTTCAGCGGCGCGGCCGCGTTAGCACGTCTCCGTGACCCCCGCTCAGGACGACATCAGAACCCGTGTGCGTCGCCGGGGGAGACGGAGATAAGACGCGCTGGCGTAGCGTAGCGGTTCGATGTCACCGGGGGGGGGGGGGGGGGGGGCGCAGATCTGTTCGGCGAGGAGCGGGGGGGGGTCACAGCGGCGTGACGGCTAAGCTAAGCCGGGCCGAAGATGGGGTCCTGACTGCTGGGGCGCGTCCAGCCCGCCGCTACGCATCGACGGGCTGCCACTGCCGCCGGCGCCTGAAAGGGAGACGTGCTAACAGTGGCTCGCTAAAGGTGGTGCCTCGAAGGCAGAACATTAATAGCAGCGCGCTACAGGTAAAGCGCTAAAGGTAGCTCGCTAAAAGTAGCACACTAAAGATAGCACGTAAATGGCAGTGCACTAATGGTAACATGCTAAGGGTAGCACGCTAAAGGTAGAGCGCTAACGGTAATGCGCTGAAGGTAGCTTGGTAAGAGTAGCACGCTAAAGGTAGCATGTAAATGGTAGCACGCTAATAATGGTAAAGCGCTAAAGGTAGCACGCTAAAAGTAGCACGCTAATGTTAATGCGCTAAAGGCAGCTCGCTAACGGTGTGCTCTACT
Organism: Anguilla anguilla; assembly: GCF_013347855.1. NCBI lineage: Eukaryota > Metazoa > Chordata > Actinopteri > Anguilliformes > Anguillidae > Anguilla > Anguilla anguilla. The sequence continues at coordinate 6,677,391 of NC_049203.1, forward strand.
TCGCTAACGGTGTGCTCTACTTCTGGGAAGCGCCTTTGCCGTGATGCGGGAGAAAATCCAGCCGCAGAGAGGAGAGAGCCTCGGCCGAGCGGCAGCTCGAAACGAGCGGGCCGTTCGCTAACACGGCGCAGCGGTCGAGGCCGGCGGCAGACCTGCGTTCAGAATTAATTTCCGCGGCGGCGGCGGCGGCTATGCAAACGCTAAACCACTGGCAGCGGCCTGTGCGGCCATCGTCACAGTGGAGCAGAGCTTAGACACGTGATAAAAAAACACATATTACATAAGGCATGTTGCGTTGTTTATGTATTTCTCCGTGGAGCATGTACCGAAGCAATCCTGTTCGGCAGCTGGGAAACAAGCCAGTGACCTTGGTTACCTATGGTAACCAAGCACAAGGTGGTAAAGAGTGACAGCCCATTGGCTTCCCGCAGCCTTGGGTCACATGGGGCAGGCAGACATGCTTGGGATGCATATTGCAGTCTCGCTCGCGGACGGATCTCACAAACACTCGCGCGCACGCACGCCGCACGGGGAACGGGGAGCGGGGGGCGGGGGGCGGGGAACGGGGAACGGGGAACGGGAGGCGGTCGGGGAGGTGGGCGAACGTGTTTTCGTACCGCGCTTTATCCATCAGCGGTTATTGCATCTCACCGCCAGCGTCTGACAGATCAGATACGGACGGCAACGGGAACCCGAACCCGGCGTCGGGCGCACAGCGGCAAAAGGCTGCCAGCAACAGAATAATAAAGCCCCCCCCCCCACCACCACTACCTCCACCCCCCTCCATCCCCCCACCCCCCCACACAACGTGCAAGAGAAGCAGAACGGTACCATCTTCCCGAGCGCAGAAGCGTACGTACGCTATTCCTGTAACCTTTTCATTTTTTCGAAAACCATTGTTATTCATTATTCACTTGTCTTCTCTTTATGAAAGCGTCTCTTTTTAAAAATCCGTTTATTTATTTATTTATTTATTTATTTATTGTAATAACCCCGCGGGTTTTGGCGCCCAGACCTGCCGGAGGCCGCGCGCGGGCTGGATTCGACGTTAATTGCGCACGTGTAAATACCGCGGCGGCGGCGGCGGCGGCTCGTGGAGCGGGCGAGGTGCAGTCCCGTTAGCCCAGCCCGAGAGCGCAGAGCTGATTAGAGCCGGGAGGAGCCGGCGCGGGCTGCCATTTTACACCAGCTTCACACTCCGTGTGTTTGTAACATGATACAATGGGGGGGGGCGGGGGGTCGGAGAGGAGGGGGGAGGGGATGGTAAGGGAGAGGGGGTTTAAAGGAAAAAAATAACCTTCTGCGTGGGGCTTTATTCTGCGCAGATTCCCACTGAGTGGAGTGGCAGAGCTGCAGTCCAGGATACTGAGAGAGAGAGACCCGGCGTTGGATCCGTATGATATTCGACGCTGCGCGCCGTTGCTAATCTCTGAGCAATAAATTCACTGCAGCACTCCGCACAGGGGAGACTGTGAAAACCAGTTCAGCCAATACTGAGGGACCCTGTAGAAACGTTAACTCCCTGTAAACACATGCACACACACACACACACACGCAGGCGCACACACACACACACACACACACGCACACATGCACACACACACACACGCACACACGAACATGCACGTACACACACACACATACGCAAATATGCACGTACACACACGCGCACATGCATGCACGCACGTACGCAGACATGCACACACGCACACACGCACACACACACACGCACACAGGACTCATACTGAATACAGCTAACAGGATCACACAGGCAGTGCTTAATACACCAGAACAACATGGAAAAATACAGGGAAAAATGTGAACAGATACCTGCCCAGAGATAGAGCTTGGGAGACTCTCTCTCCCTCTCTCTAGCTCTCTTTCTTTCCCTCCATCTATCACTCTCCCCTTTTACTCTTTCCATCTCTCTCTCGGTGTGGCGTTAAGAAGGATGGAGGTGATGAACACGTCAGTGAGACCGAGGACAGGGAGAGAGCCGGCCTGTGATTGGTGGCCTGGCTACAACTTGCTCAGAGCCCCTGTGGGAAGCCCTGCTGCCGTGTCACGGCCCCCACGGGGGCCAGCGGGAACAAACAGCCCAGCAGACCCTGCATTTCAGCATGCGCCAGGGTACAAGCCCATCCATCAGAGCCAACATGGCGCCCTTCAGCGCACAGACGCGCGGCTCCACCAGCCATTACGTTTCATCAGTCGCACATCCCCCACCTCCTCGTCTATCCAAAGCCACAACTGCTCGCATTGGTGGATGATGCGCCGTCCACACCTCCCCTCAAGGCCCGAGAGCCAAGAAATCCACCAACCAATCAGGACCCAGAGCCGGGGTGCCAGGAGAATGGCGGCCCAGTGCCAACGACTGCAATCGCATTTACATGCCGGCAACGTGAGCCGGAGAGAGCGGCCCTGCAAACCGTGCTTACAAACACCAGGGCAACAAACATTCACACAAAGCAGCGGGTTTCGTACCGTCCCGTGTTAAAGGGGTGTTTGTGGGGCCCTTCAAGGAGCCTAAGAGATGAACACGGCCTCCACGCAACACTGAATGGGCTGAATTCGGCTAGAGAGCGCCAAAATCTGCGAGAGAGCGTCCGCTGATATCTGAAGCCTGGCGTTAGGCCGCAAAAGGCCCCCGGTGGATAGAAGGACCCTCGGGCAGATAGAAGGACACCCCGGGCGGGAAGAAAGACCCTTGGGCAGATAGAAGGCCCCCCCGGGCAGATAGAAGGACACCCCAGCAGGTAGAAGGACCCCTCGGGCAGATGGAAGGACACCCCGGGCGGGCAGAAGGACCCTCGGGCAGATAGAAGGACACCCCGGGCGGGCAGAAGGACCCGGCGGGGGCGACTTACCGTGGCCGCCGCGCGTGAGGAAGGGCATGCGGTTGATGGCGATGGGCACGGTGCCGTGCTTGTTGTGGAAGTGGTGCACGTGGTGCGTGGTGCTGAGGCTGGAGGAGACGCGGGCGCCTCCGGCAGCGCCGGGGAACGCCAGGAGGGTCACCCAGAGCGCCAGCCGCCACCAGCGGACCAGGCCCGCCCAGCCGGCGGGGCAGGCCACGGGGCGCGGGGCCAGGGGCCGCGGGGCCGGGGAGGACCCGTCCGACGGGACGCCAGAGGGCTGCCTACGCGGGGCCCCCGCCCCCCTCCCCCACTCACGACAAGAACAGGACGACGACATCTCAGATAGCTCCAGTACCCATAGTCACTAGATATCCCTCAGAGTGGAGAGCAAGAAAAAAACACACACACACCCAGTGGGGAGGAGGAAAAAAAGAAAAAAAAATCCTTTTTGGAAGACGAAGTGATCCACAAAAAGATGGAGGGGGAAAAAAAGAAGGTATGAACGTGGATAGGGGAGAAAAAAAAATCCTTTAAAAAAAAAAAAAAATGGCGAATGTTTTCAAAAATCCTGTTTTCCGGTGTCCGACGACGAAATCCTCAAGAGTATAGCCTTTCCTTTCCCTGGGAAATGTTGTCTGGAACACTTTTAGGTTTTATGAAAAATGTAAAAAAAAAAAAAAGAAAAGAAAAGAATAAAAAATAAAAAGAAACCACCAAGAACAATGCTCACTCAAAAAAAAAAAGAAATCCCTCAAAAAGGGAAAAACAAAAAAAGAGACAGAAAATTCTTCTCACCTGTCTGTTAGCTCCCAAAAGACAGGAGTGCTAACGAATAAACAAAATCGTTATCCACAGAAAAAGATCCCCGCATAATTGAGCAGACAAATTAATTCGGTGAACGGAAATCGCAGATGACATTAGAGATATTCTGAAGCCCTCTGAAGCTCTCTCTCTGAAGCTGGGAAATCGGTGCGGAGGGCAGGTTCTTCGGTCCTGCCTGCCTCCGACGGTCCCTCTCTCTCTCTCTCCCTCTCTCTCTCTCGTTCTCTCGCTCTCTCTCTCTCTCTCTCCTTCCGAGCCCAGCTTCAGCGGCGCAGAGGCAGCGCAGAAGGCATCCTGGCTGAATTCCGTCTGCTCGCTCCGAAAACCAGCGCGGAGGAGTCCGAGGGCGCGGGAGGGGTGTCGGAGTGGTGGCGGTGTGGGATGGGGGGTTGGGGGGGGGGGGGGCGTGTGTGAGAGGCAGCCCCGCGATCGGCGTGGAGGAGGAGGAGGAGGAGGAGGAGGAGGAGGGGGCGCGGCCGGATCCCGCTCTCCGCGGGGACTCGAACCTCCCGGAGGGGCGAGAGGAAGAGCAGCCCCCTGCAGCCGCGCGCCACGGAGAGAAAGACGCGGAAAAGCCACGGAAACGGAGGGCGGAAATCCAGGGGAAGGA
>NC_049203.1:6686680-6736680 GCF_013347855.1 Anguilla anguilla
AAAAAACGTTTGGCGGGAAGAAGACCCAACTCCGGCGTGAATTCCGCCGTTCTATTTTAACGCGGCAAGACGTTTGAAAGGAAAGCCTCTAGCAGAAGGACCCGACCGCGCCGCTCTAAGCCGCGAGATGCCTACGTGGTAGAATCAGAGCTGAATCATCTCTAATTTATCTCTTGCCAGAAACCGTGGAGACTTGCGGCTGAGAAGGGTCCAACAAGACACGCAGCGCCAGTATTTTTGGGAGTCGAGTGGGTGGCTATGTCCAAAAAAAATTGATATGAATGTTGATTCATGGTTTAAGGTAAGCAGTCGCCTCAACGTCATTTTGAGGAGATTTAAAAATTAAAAAAAAAAATCTGCAGCAAGAGCTATGCTTTAAAAGGAACCTGGGGAAAATGTGGATTCTAAATGGGATAGCTGTGAACTGGCTTATCCTGTAAAGGCCCTGTTACAGTGTTTGGAAGGACCTTATAGTCTGGTATCTGTTAAGGCACTGTTCCAATGTGTGGATGGGTCCCACAGTATGGTATCTGTTAAGGCACTATTCCAGTGTTTGGATGGACCACACCGGCTGGTATCTGTTAAGGCACTATTCCAGTGTGTGGATGGACCTTACAGTCTGGTATCTGTTAAGGCACTATTCCAGTGTGTGGATGGACCCCACAGTCTGGTATCTGTTAAGGCACTATTCCAGTGTGTGGATGGACCCCACAGGCTGGTATCTGTTAAGGCACTATTCCAGTGTGTGGATGGACCCCACAGGCTGGTATCTGTTAAGGCACTGTTCCAGGGTATGGATGGGCCCCATGGCCTGGCACTGAATTCCGTTTGTGCCAGTATTGACTGTGGTTGGCAGCCCTACTTCAGGCCATAGCGTTGACCACAAATGGAGAGCTTTACTCGGCCGAGATGCCCACAGTCTCGTTGCTCTCCTGCTGGTCAATCACTGCTACTGCAGTCCATGCAAGCCGAACTCGTGGACCGCTGTGTGCAATGAAGCAGCGGCCTGAGATCACATGATGCAGAGGCGGGCACACGCTCGTCAGCAGTGCCCTCCCACATTCAGAGCAGAGGTCACAGCAACAGGCAAGGCTCTGAAACACATCTGAGCACTTCAAACTACCAGGAAAAAAAGGGAGGGTAGAGCGTTAAAAAAAAAAAAAAAAAAACTTCGAGCCTGCTAGCTGTGATTAGAATCCGATTTTCAGCACTACCTTTGAGGGTATACTGACCATGTCTTTTTTTTCTTTTTAGAGAGAGAAGGCCTCATTGACTGTAACAGATGAAGAGAGCCAATACTGGGAAAACAACAGAGGCAGCTAATTGCGTCTCCAAACACAAATCCGCTCAATAACACCTGAGTGTGTTTTTTTCCCTAACTCCTGTAACTGCGGTGAGATAATGGGCGACCTGTGAACTGTAAGCATTGCAGCTGTAATTGTCCTGCCCACAGAGGGTCATCTAAGGCATTTATTTCACTCCGTGTGAAGCGTTGAGTCCTGCTAGCCTATAGCTTCAGCGTAGAAACACCAGACCTGCTGAGGGTGGAGTAGGCACAGTGCACTCTAACACAGCACTGCACTCTCTAAACAGAGTTGAAAGAACAAAAAGTCACCCTTTGTAACACATAATTTGTACATCTGTAACACAAAAGTAGTGACTTTGACACAGAATGTACAGTATGTTGAAAGTAACCCAGTAAGTAGTAAAACAAAAATTGTGTTGGATATTTAACACATCCTTTTTCAGGGTGTGCTTTTCTTGAACAGGGGCTCATATGAAGAAGAAAAAAAAAACCACATTTATTTTACAAATTACTTCTGCAAAATAACTGTCAAGAGATGCAAAATCGCGATTGGTATTCTATTAGCACCTCTATTAAAACTCAATTAATTGAGTGCAGTTGGAATGAAAACTCCCATACACAACGGAATTAAAGAACTGCAGCATGGTGTGGGTTACGTTTTAGTCTAGGGAGAACGCGTCAGAGGGCGGTGGTCATGTCCAGATCACAGACAGGCTCCATTTGCATCACATGTTGCTGTATACGAGATGCACTTATCCAGAGTGACTTAGACACTGCTTACATTATTGCATTTACTTCATCTATACAGCTAGACATTCCATTGCCAGAATTCCTGAATTCAAAGTTAACAGGTCGTCTCCTCATTCTTCTCAAACGTGGAAACGTTCATCCCCCGTTCTCTCTCTCTCTCTCAGCTCTGCAAACAGTAGCTACACCTTCCCGGCACAGTAAAAACGAAGACAGAAGAGTCCTTCCAGGCTTTTCCGTTATTTGGCAGCCCAAGGACACACGCCGAAAGAACATTTTGGCAACGATGAAGAAGAGGGCGAAGCAGACAGACCGTTCTTTTTCAAAGACCAGCCCTGTGAAAGCCTGTGGATTTTCAGTGAAGCTAAAAAACCTTTCCAGCTCAGTTCAAAAGATTTCGATTCCGCTCGCACGCCTCCTTTAGCCTCGTTTTCCAGGGACACATCAAAGAACCAGGCCCACCAAAGTCTTCCCGAATTTACTTTATCAGCTCGTTTTCCAACAGGCCATGTTTTTTTTTTTTTTTGCGCCTCGTCTTCTTCGTCTTTTAGACCCGCCGGTCGTCTGCCACGGGCCACGAGCAAACGAAACGCTTTCCGGCGAACGCGCGGAGCAGCAGCCGCGAGCCTGGCAGGACGATTTCTCTTCGGAAAAGTCGCGCAGCAACCGACGGACTCAGATCTGAGCTTTTCACGTTAACGCACACGGCGGCCAGTTTCAGTCACGCGCTCGACGTCGGTGACCCGCAAACGGAAACTCCACGGCAACGCATTTGGACGCTTGTAACCGGCCTACCCGCAATACGAGCAGGTGCAGACTGCAGTGTTCGGGGGGCGGGGGGGGGGAGTTCAGTTGCTTTCACTTGAAAAAGACGTCCGCTATTTTGTTCAGACAAATAATTACACTTCATAAATATATTTTGTTATCATTCTTATTTTAAAATTAATGAAAAATGACACTGTCAGCCTCAAGAGCAATTCATTGAAATTGCCCCCCCCCCCCCCTTGGATATGATTGCTAATACACTGAGATAAATAGAACATGAAAGGGGCCATCCATAAAGGGAATTCATATCTATGCATGGCTGTCTTTCCCGATTGTGCACCTCTTTGATCATGTGTGCGCGGGGTGTGTTTGCGCGCGCACGTGTGTGTGTGTGTGTGTGTGCATGTGTGCGTGTGACCACATTAAAGCCCCAAACAGTAGGCTTATGAGGAAAATCCTTGACATCCCGTTTCAGAAGTCACCTGCGTGTCTGTCACCTGGACCAGGACCCCACAAAGGCGGCCTTCACACTGCCTGTCTCGGAATGGGATTACAGAGGACTGTCCTTGTAATGTGGCCAGTGGACTTGAACCATAGCAGATTATACTGCTGGATCTAAAAGGGGTCCTAATGCCAACACTACAATTTACTTCAAAATGACCCGTATATCTGTAAAACTATGCGCTGCTACTGCCCTCAGCTTTGGAGTAAAACAACACAGCGCCACCTTCTGGCTAGAAGTGTTAAAGACTGATCCCATAAGGATGTAGGGCCTTTTTTTTTTTGCAAGACACTGGCTATGGTAATAGAGACAATTCTTAGATATTATCGGACATTATTTTATGAAAAGATAGGAGAGAGGTTTGCTCCATTTGGCCTCAATTTAAAAAAATAAATAAATAAAATAAATCAGCCTAATAGGAAATCCGTGCTTGGCGCCACACGAAGGAACTCAAGCCACTGTGAAACCAATCCAGGTTGATCTGTTCTTTTTAAATCTAACACCAACACACTGTAATTATAATTTAATAACACGATAATAACAATGTACTTAATGCAACATAAAAACGTGCGGGGGATGGGGGAGGCTGTTGAAAAAGAGAAGCTCTGAATTTGGCAGCTCTAGACAGCGAGAGCAAGCTAACACGCGCTCATACCAAATACAGCACAGTCAGAATCTGAGAGACAGTGAGAGACTGATAGACAAATGGAGACAGACAGAGTGTAAGAGAGAAGGAGAATAGGGGAGACAAAGAGCAAGAGAGGGAAAGAGAAAGAAAGAGAGATGTGCATTGCAATGAGGTTGACACAGGTTGTGGGTGTGCGTGACTGCACGCATGTGCACGTGTCCTTGAATGAATCACTTCCCTAATTTCACGTGTGCATTTGTGCGAGAGAGAGATAGACAGAGAGAGAGATAGAGAGGAACAGAGAGTGAGAGAGAGAAAGAGAGAGGGAGATAGAGACAGAGAGAGATAGAGAGGGAGAGAGAGGGGGATTTCATCAGAGCAACAGAAGGACACAAAATCATTGCTCTCGCCCAATGAGTTCATTAAGCGATCTGAGCTTAATGTCAACAGACAAAACAGGATGAGGTCTGCCAAGAAAGCCAATGATCCAGTGAGAATTTCTTCCTCATTTGTTAGTTATTTAAAAAAAAAAAATATATATATACATATATTTTCATTCTGTGTGCGGGTGTTGTTTGTGTGTGTGTGTGTGTGTGTGCATATGCGTGCTGTTTCAGTGTGTATGTGTGTGTGAGTATGAGGTGGGTGTGTGTGTTTGTGTGTGTGTTGTTTCAGTGTGTATGTGTGTATGAGTATGAGGTGGGTGTGTGTTTGCGTGTGTGTTGTTTCAGTGTGTGTGTGTCTGTGAGTATGAGTGTGTTTGTGTGTGTGTTGTTTCAGTGTGTGTGTGTGTGTGTGTATGCGTGCTGTTTCAGTGTGTATGTGTCTGTGAGTATGAGGTGGGTGTGTGTGTTTGTGTGTGTGTTGTTTCAGTGTGTGTGTGTGTGTGTGGGGGGGGGGGGGGGGATCACAGTTTGAAGGTATTGATTTTTCTGCCCTTGAAATGCAGCTGAAACGCCACTCGTGAGATAAAAAAATAATAATAATAAAAGCAAAAAAAAAAAAGAAAAAAAATTCCTGACACCTTACGCGACCCCAGGCAGGAAATTGAACAGCTTGACATTTGCTGGGCTTAAACTTCAGTTCAGAGAGGCATGTAAGGAGTGATTACCCTGTAAATCTCCAAAATGAGAATGCCAATCATCACCCTACACACACACACACACACACACACACACACACCTGCCCGGACTTCAGTCCACAAAGCAAGGCTGATTCCTCGTCCCGGCGCACAATGCTGCGCAGAAGCTAATTACACATCACACAGTAATTACACACAGCGCCGAGGGCACCATCATTACAATGGTGCTGGGTGGCTTCACGCCCGCAGTACTATCTGCACAATTACGCACAAGCTTGGGGTCCAGGATTACGTTTCCGGTGAAGTTACGAGAAAGACTGTCTTTGCGGTGAAAATGACACTTCACACGCGTTTTATACATTTTCATTTGGCTGAAAAAAATAGTCCTCACCCTCTCCACCTCGGCTGATGTGTGGTGAGCGTTCTGACACAAAATGGCCGCCGTGCATCACCCAGGTGGGCTCCGCACATCGATGGCGGTTGAGGGCGAGTTTCCCCCTCTTCACAGTAAAGCGCTCAGAGTGACAGAAAATACATTTTCTATATAAATGCAATATAAAAGCAATTCATTATTAGCATTGCTATTATTGTTATTATCAGTTACTGTTTCCACATAGTCGCTTATGTGTGGTGTAATGATGAGGACAGGACATTCATTTGTGGCTTGTTACTGCCTGTTGTGTCTCCCTTTGAAAGAGTTTTAGTCAAATGTCACGATAAATCTGGTATAACCTTAAAATGTCAAGCTATGGGTATCAAAGAATGTTTTACAAGGTAAACCGCAAACGCAGTTTTAGTGAATGAACTGAGCCATATAAACTTAAAAAGTAGACTGTTGTTGTAATTCAATTAACAGAAGTAGTAATAAAAAAAGAGTTCAACTTAAAGACTGGTGACAGCTTGATTAAGTTGCCTTACTCAATAAAACAATTTTTTTTAAAAACATGGTGAAATCAGACACACTAATTACTGACAGACTGTGGCAACGGACTGCCTGATGGAATTTTGCATCGCCATGCCGACAGACGCTCTGCTCGGCCCAGCCGCACAGCCATTGGCCGACGCCTCAGGAAGTCGTTTGATTGACAGGTCCATACGTTCCACGGCATCCCCAGAGGCCCGGAGGCCCAGACAGCTTGACACAAAGCATGCACATGTCAGCAGTGCCTTCTCCCCCTAGCCTGCTTACAGGTTGCCAGATAATGTGGCTTGACTCACGCACGTGCAGAGTCCTTTGCACACGGGGTAGTTATATATTCATGAGGTAGAGGGTAATGGCTGTCCTATGAAGCTGGTGTCACATTAAAGACGGGTTCAAGGAAGATTTAGTCGTCATTAATTATTAGTGACTCTCATGACAATATAATGTCAAAGCTTGAAAGAGAATATGAAAAAGCTTATCAAAAAAAAAACAAATGGAATTCAATTCCCTCACCTCGTATCTGTATAGTTATATTACAGCCCTTAACATCTCTGCCGACATTACACATTTTTTTCCCCAACGAAAGGATTATTTATCTAAAGGAATTATGCATAATCGCTTCAATTTTCTTAGTTGTGTTCTTACTAATATGTACAAATATTGCGTGACTCATCCTTTCAAATAAAACAACTGATTGAATAATGTTTTTTTTCTAATTGAGATTTTCTTTCAGATATCGCAAGATATTTTTAGAGAGAGAAAAAAAGTGTGCTCATAAGGACATATTTCAGAAAAGGAATCCCAGTAGATCCATTCTAATAAAAGAGAAAAACGGTTTTGCAAGAAAACAATTTGGATTCCAGTGCAGTGACATAATTTGGTATGGGGATTTGTACATAGATGCTGCAAAAAGTATGGAGTCCTATTGACCAGAGAAAAACAAATGATGGCAAACAAATCCCTGATGCAGTGCGTGTAATGGACACACAGTCTGCATGCCAAGACAAAAACAGTATTTCTCCATGCTCTCACAAACATCCATACCATTGGCATTTTGAGGGAATCGAACCTATGCCCTTGGGGTCACAAGCCCCGGAGGGAACCCGCCGTATTCTCCACAGCCCCGGTGCCCCACTTGGGAATCGAACCAACAACCACAGAATTAACAAACCAGCTCCCTACGCTGCATTGTATGCTACACTGCAGCCCAACAGGACTCCAGCACGAAAGCCACGCTTTGCAAAATGGCGGCAGTAGTGAACGGTTAAGAGGCCAGTCTCACTGTAGCCCTTTCCACAAAACAATGAGATTCGCCTCAGGCTGCGCTGACACCGTCTGCACTGCTCTCACCTCGGAAACCTGTAATTGTGCTGTCAAAGCAGAACCATTAACTGGATATGAATGATATAAGCTTAAAGGTAGGGTTCACTTTCAGGAGGTCCTTTTTTTTTAAGGAAAAAAAAAAAGGATATAAAAAAAAAAGGCTTTCAGTCTCGGCGAATGTTCTCAATTGGCCAAGGACATTGTGGAATACGCGCGGAAGGGTTCTGATGACCCGCGGGCTTTGAGGCGGTCGGTATTGGGGCGTTTGCGGGTTCGCGGCTTAAAGCAGAAAAAACACATTATAAGAAATGCCAATTCAGCTCGCACGGCAGCGCATACTTCATCGCGCACAGAAACCACCCAGGCCGGCTGAGAACATGCACTAACACCGAAATAAATACGTTTAAAAAAAAAAAAAAACCAGAAAGTGAACAGTCCATTCAAGCCTACATCATTCATATCAAGTTAATGGTCCTATTTTAAAGTAACCTGTATTAGCCTTTTAGGTCCGTCTGAATAAAAACAAAGCTCGATAAATGAATAAGTAAAGAATGATGATTAAATATCATAAAAATAAAGCCATGCACAGGAATAAGGATGCTCAGTTAATGTTAGAATTTTTTACAAATCCACCACTGTCAAACACAGTCTCAACAGCCAATGGATCATGTCCAAGTCCCAAAGTTACACCTGAAAAAGAACACAGTCCCTACAGGACAGTCCTTACACAGATTTTTTTTTCTTTACAGTCTAGGTCTACCACATCAGGCATGTGACCTCTTGGCCGCACCGTTGACCACATGCTTGGGTGCATGAAAAACCTCATGTCCTGTCCTACATGCAACATTACCACAATAATTATTAAAAAAAAATTTTTTTTTTTATGCCTGACGCCATTCCCCGCAATTTGAAATGCTCTCGCGGTAAATGGCTGAAAGATGTGGCAAGCTGCATTACTTAGGAAATGCCAGGAGGCCCCATTTCATTAATTGCATTTTATTTGAATTGGCCTGCACTGCATTCTAATGTACCAGCGGCTCCCACATACCAGTGACAGCGAGCCATAGAGTAATAAAATTTATTCATCTAATCAGAGCTAAAGTGCTTCACTGCTGCACTATATATCTGTATAGTATAGTATAGTAGTATGTACAAACTGTATATTGTTTTGTGTGTGTGAAAACTAAAAATGCAGACTGGAGGAAGGGTAAATATTGTGTTTGTAGTGCCAGGGCATGAAACCAGATGAAACCAGTAACCTCTCTTCTCTCAGAAAGGGGGAAACGCACACATACACACACACACACACACACACACACACACACACACACACACACACACACTAAATTGCAGTTTTGTGCGGCGCTTTAGCACCAGTGCATTTTGTGCATGTACTCAAAAGCACCCCCCCTTTTCATTTTCCCCTTTCTCTTGGCGCATAAGTTTGCATAATTTAATTAGCCACGCCTGGCGGCTTCATTCATGTTAGGCACAGCACATTTAGTCCCCTGAGGAGGACGTCTTTTCTGTTTCCACCTGACCAAAAAGAGCAAATGTTTCAGCCACTCAATCCCAACCCACTCACCACCCCCCCCCCGAACCAGCACATCACCCCCCCCTCCAACCAGCACATCACCCCCCTGACCAAAAAGAACAAATGTTTCAGCCACTCACCCCCATCCCACTCACCACCCCCCCCCCCAACCAGCACATCACCCCCCTGACCAAAAAGAGCAAATGTTTGAGCCACTCACCCCCCCCACCCCCAACCTCTACATCACCCCCGAAACCACCCCCCCAACCCCACCACTTAATTCCCTTCTTAACCTCCCTTTTCTACATGTTATAAGAAGAAGAGAGGCTACACGCGGCGCTTTGATCCAGCCTGTTACTACGGCATGCTGGGAAATCTGTGTCCACGAAAAACCGTGGGAGAGCGGCTGCGGCTAAGCGGCCATTGTCGGCGAAACCGCAAAACCCTTCCGGCGACCCGCAGACCACGACGCTGGCTTCTTCTGCAGCCTCGCGTCCGTCCCGTGGTTCGAAACGGGCCGAGAGGAAGACCAACGTTCAAAAGGAGTGCTTTGTTCGCAACCTCAAACCTAAAGCGGTATTTCTATGTGGTATTTCTATTTTAAGGACCTTTTTACAGCCCATTGTTGTTTGGTGTATGTAGGTTTAAACTGCCATAACAGACCGTTCCCCCAGTTTAACCTGTAGAGAGTGAGTCAGCCGTACATATGGTATGTACTGCGTATGAAATGACACATCATAAGAAGGGTTCTGTACCAAAGCCTGGTGCCACTGTGGCACCAGTGCCCATACATCCGGTACGTACCTGAGTACGAATTGCATAGTAAAAACCGAGAGAACAGTGTGAGAAGGGAAAAAATCCCATTTATAAATGTGTAATAATCGTCATCCTAATAACAGAAAAAAACAATGCAAGGAAAAAAGTCTAGTTTATAAATGAGTAATAACAGTCATGCTAATAACAACAAATAATGATGTAAGAAGGCTAAAAGTCCTGTTTATAAATGTGTAATAACGGCCATACTAATAACATAAAGAACAATGTAAGAAGTATAAAAGTCCCCTTTATAAATGTGTAAAAACAGTCATGCTAAAAACAGAAATAACAATGTAAGAAGTATAAAAGTCCCCTTTATAAATATGTAATAACAGTCATGCTAATAACAACAGAAAGAATAATGTATGAAGGAAAAAGTTCTGTTTGCCGTGCCCACATACTGCTTCATTCACAATTCTGACAACACTGCGATAACAATCGTGAGTCATCCTTCCATCTCAAGCACAGTTTTTTCTTTTAAATCCCAGCTGTATGGTAACAGAGCTGGCTGAATTCCTTCCCTCACAAATGAAAGATCGCCATCTTTGAATCAGTCACCTCCCACTGCATTGTGGGAGCCGTGCGGGGGCAGACCAAGGGCAATTAGGCCCGAGTGAACCCCCACACCTGTTTTTGGCAGACCACCGAGGAACATGGGCGGGTGGGGGGGTGGGGGGGGGACTACCCCACACCAGCACCAGCCTCCAACAGCTCTGCTCTGGCCTCCAAACCCCCCAGCCCTGGTCTCTGAGGGCAACTGAAGGGATGGGGGGGGGGGAGGGGGGGGGGATTGTTCCCCTAAAACACCAGACAATGCCAGCCTTGGCGCAACTGAGGACAGCACAAACCGCCCGGTGACTAATGACTGGCGTTCAGGTATTGCACAGGTGCGATATTCCACCACCGGAGGCCTGGTGATGAAGTGCTTCCACCACCGAGGTCGTAACCGGAAAGGTCACATCTAATTTCCCCATGGGGGGGGCGGGGGAGGGGGGGGGCGGGTCTGCCACTGTGCCCTATCAAAAGACACTTTACTTCCACACAACTGAGCCTCTCTGGCCTTAAAGTTCTACAGTTCGGAAAATCTACAGCAATGGCCGCCAACCCGTACAAGATTCCTAGCAGAGTGAAGACTTCCCTCCCCAGATCACACCCCACCCCCCCCCCCCCCATCCCCACCACCCCTCCACCCCTCCCCAAATCCCTACCCTGTAGCACTCGCTGCTGCTCAATGCAGTCGGCCCTTGCTATTGTAGCGGCAGGACGGTTTACACTACTGTTTATATTTACAATGGTTCCATGGTTCGGGGTTGGCATAAGTTAACCTACGTTAGCACTTTTACGATGCTGCTAGCAGGCCGAGCCGGCCCTAAAAGCGTTACTAGCCGGGCGCATATCATCGGCGTGCGCATAACTCACGCAGACGCACGTACGCTCGCTCGCTCGCTCGCACTGCACGCCGCTCGGAAGAGGAGCATTCGCTGAACAAAGCTAATGCGATGTCAGCCAAGTGCACAGAGCGATAATGGATGCCCGGGCAACCTGGACAGGGTGCAGGCAGAGGCACTGTTTTTACAGACCCTGTTTCTGATGGACTGTCTTACTTACAGTAAGAGTGCAGAGACAGAGAGAGAGAGAGAGAGAGAGAGAGAGAGAGAGAGAGACAGAGAGAGAGAGAGAGAGAGAGAGAGAGAGAGAGAGAGAGAGAGAGAGAGAGAGAGAGAGAGAGAGAGAGAGAGAGAGAGAGAGAGAGAGGGAGAGTGTATGTGTATGTGCTTGAGAGAGAAAAATCATTGTTCATGTATCTTTTGATTTATCATTATTATTTTTGCTATTGTTGTTGCTTCCAATAAATTTACTCGAATTTAGAGAAGGAGAGGGAGAGAGAGGCAGAGACAGAGAGAGAGAAAGGGAGAGACAGACAGAGAGAGAGAGAGAGAGAGAGAGAGAGAGAGAGAGAGAGAGATAGAGGCACTTTTCAGCTCTGATCAGAAATCAAAACGCTGCCCCTGCCGTGCGCTTCTCTGGGGCGAGCGAGGCGGGGTGTGAGAGCGTCTGATTTGGCGAGATGCGGGGGGAGCCGCCGTCTCTCCGCATCGCATCACTCAGGGGGCGCTGGCGCCTCGGTCCGGGACGGGTACGAGACCCAATTACCGCCGAGCGGCGGGAAGGCCGCGACCTGACCCTGCCCGTGGGCCTCTCTCTCCCTCTCTCTCCCTGTCTCTCTCTCTCTTTTTTTCTCTCTCTCTCCCTACCTCTCTCTTTCTGTCTCTGTGTCTCTCTCTCTCTGTCTCTGCGTCTGTCTCCCTCTCTACCTCTCTCTCACTCTCTCTCTCTTGGTGAGTGACCTCATCAGCGGGGGAGATGACCTGCTCTTGTCACTCTCCTCCCCGGCGGCCCCCGATTGGCCAGCCGTCCTCCGCGGTAAGCACGCGTGCGGGGGGGGGGGGGGGACCAGATGGCGGCTGAACAGAGCGCTACGCTCAAAGACGCAGAGACACCGACGACGGAACTCAAACCGGGAGGGGACAGAGCGGCAGGGAGCTAAAGAGGATTTCAGATATCAGACTCCGGCTTGGGTCTGGGGTCTGAGTGTGAACGCCCCCCCCGCCCCCACCCTCCTACCCTCCAGTCATCCACAGAAGCAGATGAGGGGAGAATTGGGATACGGGGGGGTGGTATGGGGGGGCAGCCCGCCTGTTCCAGCTTCAGGCTCAGACAGGTAGACGGGGAGTTAAAGGCAGTGGCCAGGCAGCGGGTCTTGCAGCAGAGAGGTTGCAGGTTCACATCTACATGAGTGGAGCCCTGCTGTCACACACTTATTAAAGCCTGTATTTATGGCCGGTTGCTGCAGCTGAACAGGCAGCGGTGGAAATGGACAGCAGCTGAAATATAAGCTGTGGAAGCTGCCTGCATAAGGTCACCGGCTAAGCAATAAATAACAACAGCAATAATCCCTCTGGTATCCCACTGTACTGCAGGG
The DNA here is from genome assembly GCF_013347855.1 of Anguilla anguilla. Classification (NCBI taxonomy): domain Eukaryota; kingdom Metazoa; phylum Chordata; class Actinopteri; order Anguilliformes; family Anguillidae; genus Anguilla; species Anguilla anguilla. The sequence goes on from NC_049203.1 coordinate 6,699,288, forward strand.
TATGATGCTGCTGCTATACAACCCACTCAGACACAAACACTCAGGTACATAAGCACACACACAAATATACACCACACGCAAACACACACAACCACATGCACGCACACACACACCATGCGCGCATGAATGCACCCACACAATGGATCTGAAATATGCACTCCACTATGTAACAAATAAGCCTGGCAGCTTTCCAGCGTTGAAGAGCAGCTTAAAATGGCGGAAGCTCTCCCAGTTACCAGATGCAAATCTTGATGAAAGATGTTATCTTACTCCTCGGGGGCGTCCCCTCCCGGAGCACCCTCGGACCCGACGGAAAACAGAGCACGTTATCTCTGGGGTACTTACGCGCCTCTTCATCGAGATGCACAGCCAACACTGACGAGGACGGCCTCTTCAGGCCAGCACCTCCCCCAGCAAACAGCCTCTTTCTGGCCTCATGGCAGCCAGTAACCTCTATAAGGTGCTCGGTCTGCGTGGGGTTTTTCCGTTGGCTTGGATGAATACTGTAACTATTCAAGCATTGGTGGTGCTGTGATGGTGCTGTAATATAGTGGTTAGCGGTGGTGCTGTGTGTTGCGGTTGGTGGCAGTGCTGTGATGTAGCGGTTGGCAGTAGTTCTGTGATGTAGCGGTTAGCGGTGGTGCTGTGTGTTGCGGTTGGTGGCAGTGCTGTGATGTAGCGGTTAGCGGTGGTGCTGTGTGTTGCAGTTGGCGGTAGCTCTGTGGTGTAGCGGTTGGCAGTAGTTCTGTGATGTAGCGGTTAGCGGTGGTGCTGTGATGTAGCGGTTAGCGGTGGTGCTGTGTGTTGCGGTTGGTGGCAGTGCTGTGATGTAGCGGTTAGCGGTGGTGCTGTGTGTTGCGGTTGGCAGTAGTTCTGTGATGTAGCGGTTGGCGGTGGTGCTGTGTGTTGTGGTTGGTGGCAGTGCTGTGATGTAGCGGTTAGCGGTGGTGCTGTGTGTTGCGGTTGGCGGTAGTTCCTTGATGTAGTGGTTGACGGTGGTGCTGTGTGTTGCGGTTGGTGGTAGTTCTGTGATGTAGCGGTTAGCGGTGATGCTGTGTGTTGCGGTTGGCAGTAGTGCTGTGATGTAGCGGTTGGCGGTGGTGCTGTGTGTTGCGGTTGGCGGTAGTTCTGTGATGTAGCGGTTGGCGGTGGTGCTGTGTGTTGCGGTTGGTGGCAGTGCTGTGATGTAGCGGTTAGCGGTGGTGCTGTGTGTTGCGGTTGGTGGCAGTGCTGTGATGTAGCGGTTAGCGGTGGTGCTGTGTGTTGCGGTTGGTGGCAGTGCTGTGATGTAGCGGTTAGCGGTGGTGCTGTGTGTTGCGGTTGGTGGCAGTGCTGTGATGTAGCGGTTAGCGGTGGTGCTGTGATGTAGCGGTTAGCGGTAGCTCTGTGGTGTAGCGGTTGGTGGTAGCTCTGTGATGTAGCGGTTGGCAGCAGTGCTGTAATGCAGCGGTTGGATAGCCTTGTTTTGGCTTGTAAACAAGAGAGAGATGAAGTCCGGAATCACAGGTGACACCCTGGAGAACGGCACTTAACCAGAACGTCTTCAGCAATGCATTCCAGCGCGGCCGCTGTGCAAACCAGACGCAGGGCGTAAAACCCACGCTGCGTAAACCACCCCGGACTCAGCCATCTGCCGCGCTAGCTCATAGCAGCGCTAGGAGAGAGCGCTATCGGGGAGAGACGGTGACAGCAGGACGCTGACGGAACGGTCCCCGCCGGGCGTTCCGAGCCCTCCGGAACACTCCCGCGAGCAGCCCGGTTCCCTCAGAATACCGCCGCGGTCCGCTGCCCTCAAAACACACCGGAGAGGGCGCCGGGGTCAACTCGTCCCGCTAAGGCACCGCTCCGGTGAGTGCGCCGCCCCCCGCGGACTAGCATCGAATCCAGCCTGAGCCAACCCCCGCCCCCCCCCCGCGCCCCCGCCCCCGCCCCCGACCGTAAACGTCTGTGTTACCGCGACGCGTCAGCGCGGTGTCCGGGGCGAGAGATCGACCCGCCCTCGCCGAGAGTCACACGACCAGCCGTCGCCGTGGTTTCGTCGACGTCGAGTTTAACGGGTGTGGAAAACGGATGCCGCGCGAGAGGCAGCTGCAAACTGTAACTCCTGGGCTGGTGTGAAACGCGCACAGCTTGAGGTGACGTGTTGGAAAACACGCGCAAACACCCAACATGCAACCGACTCGCAAACACATAAACACCCAGCAGACGCCAAACACTCACACACACACTCAGAGCACACACACACACACACACATCACACACACATCACACACATCACACACACATCACACACACACACACACACGCACACAAGCAAAACTCAAATACGCACCTGGAAGGCATGTGGTAGGTTAATTATATGCACAGGAACTGAAGAGCATCAACATACACACACACACACAAACACAAACACATAGCACACACAAACAAACACACAGCACACACACACTAATAAAAACACAGCGCACACACGCATAAACACACATTGCACACACTCACAGACATACATGCACACACACATCACACACAGACAGACACACACACACACACACACACACACAGACAGACGCACACGCACACGCACACACACACACACACACACACACACACACATCACACACAGACAGACACACACACACACACACACACACAGACAGACGCACACGCACACACACATCACACACACACAGACACACACACACACACACACACACAGACAGACACACATGCACACACACATCACACACACACACACACACACACACAGACACACACACACACACACACACACACACACACACACACACACACACACACACACACACAGACAGACACACATGCACACACACAGTAATACTGTAACCCAGGGAACGGAATGAGACTGGACAGGTAGCTAGTGAAGCATGAGAGAAGGAGGGAGGTGGTGATCACATGACCAGGCCCGGCCTTCCGATAAGTGCAGGATGCGGCCCCAACGCAGTCACAACTGATGAGCTCATTACCCCCCCCCCCACCCCCCCTTCCGCCTCCCTTAAAGCCTCTGGCCTATAAAGCCCTACGGAGCACATTTTCATGTTTTCCGCCATAATAACAAACATCATTACGAATTAATGCACCCCCCCCCCCCCCGCCCCCACTCCCCCAAGGAGATGGCCGCGCGTATTACCGCCAGACCCCCGGCCTTCATTAGTCGCGCGGCGTTAGAATCACCCGCGACCGTTCCCCCCCGCCCCGCCCCGCCCGCTCGACCGCTCCGTCTCCCCTTGCGGCGAGAGGAGGAGGAATGCCTCGTCATCTTCGCCTCGATCAACAGCCTTCATCTCGCCCAGTCCGGGCGAACCCGCCGAGAAGCAACGCTCGCCATCGGGATCGATGCCAGCCAAGCCGAGCAGTGCGATTTTTTTTTCAAAATAAATGAGAGAAAAAAAAAAGAAGGAAAAAAAACGGTCTGGGGGAAAAAAAAAGAGAGAGGCTGGAACACAATTTACTGCGCTGTTGCTGTGACGCGATGGTTCTGGTCCCATTATTTCAGGATCGCCATCACCCAGGGTGACATTCCACGTATTTATGTAAGGAATGACGGGAGACGTCTGCCAGGGTGGTCCCTTTTGTTGCTAAATCAAAACAAATTGCCGCTGTCGTGATTGGGTCTAATTATAGTGACATTCGCAGGCTCAACTCTCCCGAAAACCACGGCAACCTGGTCAAAGTCTGAAGGTCAGCTCTGCTGAAACGCTGAGAGCATTATTTCAACATGGAGCTCCTATTGGTCAGGCTGCAAGCCCTCTGACTGCTCCTATTGGTCAGGCTGTAGGCCCTCTGACAGCTCCTAGTGTTATTGGTCCTTCTCAGGCTGATGTGGATTCTTCTACCTTAGGTCTCTAGTATTCAGTCTCATAATAATAATAATAATAATGATCAGTATTAGCAACAGTAGTAGTAGCAGCAGCTGTGGTAGCAGCAGTAGATGTGGTAGTAGTAGCAGTAGTAACCCTTGTAGTAGCAGCAAGAGCAGTAACAGCAGCAGCAGTAGTAGCAGTAGTACTAACCACAGCAGTCGTAGTAGCATAGGCAGTAGTACTAGTAGCTATTGTAATAGAGGCAGCAGCAGTAGCAGTAGCAGCAGCGCTAGTGGCAGCAGTAGTAGAAAAACAGTTAACCCGGATTGCGTATGTCCACACGCCTCTGCTGTTTTCTGTTCTCCGCCTGTTGTTGCCACACATTGAACTTTCTACCCGTGTTATTCGAGGGCAGCTCTTAACGACTTTTCAGACAAATGTCCTCTCGAGGAGACGATAAAAACGAACCCCCGAAAAGCGGCTTTAGTTATTCAATCTGCGGCCTCTCCCCAGAACCCCCTCTCCCTCCCGCCACTTTCCCCTCAGCTTTTCATCTGCTGGTTGTCGGGGACCCTAACCGCCGCCTCCCAACACATATTTTAGATTTTATATGACAGGCCCATGCTCCCCGACCGCGAGCGCACAATCAGAAGCGTAATGTACTTCATTAGAGGCTTCGCCGCTGTCATCCTGTGTGTGTGTGTGTGTGTGTGTGCGTGCGTGTGCGCGTGTGTGTGTGTGTGTGTGTGTGTGTGTGTGTGTGTGCGTGTGTGTGTGTGTGTGACCACACATCTGCCGGGCCGGGGCCATATGCGGAGGGAATGGCCTTAATAAAGTTTTCGCCCGCGGTCAGGGGGGGGGGGGGGGGGGGGGGGGGACTCGCCCCGCCGCAATGTCACCCTTCCTTTTTTTTTTTTCTTCTTTTTTTTTTACGAGCGCTACGTTTTTACGAGGGCGCGCGTTAGCCCGCCGCCGTCGCCACGGCGACCGTTTTACAGGGCCGACAGGGTTTTGAGCGGGGTCACGGTGACGCCCGCGGGAAGGCGGGGCGGCGTCGGAGGACGCGGTTGGCCGGCGGAACGCAGGGGGGGGGGGGGGGGCGGCTTGGGGCAGCTCAGGGGCGGGGAGGCCTCCGCGTGACTGATGGGCCCTCGTCCTTCGCCCGTCCCGGCGCAGCCGTCCAGCGGAGTCATTTGTACACCCTATCAGGAAGGGCGAGGGGGTTATCCAAAGTGTAGGGGCTACATTGATTAAGCTAACGTACGGGGGGGGGCAATCAATTCACTCTGTGACTCTCTTCAATCACCGTGGTATCTGCTCTTTCCCCGCAAGGACCCCCAACACACACACACACACACATGCACACACACACCCCCAACATACACGCACACACACACACACACTGACACACTCACAAACACACACACACACACACACCCACCGGCACCAGCACCCGCACCCACACACACACACTGACACACTCACAAACACACACACACACACACACATGCACACCTTGTTTGCGGTAGGGGGTGGTGGTTGGCGACAATGAGTGAGTGCTGATTTGCAATGATAAGCAGGTGATGAATCGGAAGGAGAGCGGGGCCATTCCTCTCTGTCACGCTGCCTTTCGCTCTTCATATTTCACACCTTCAGCCGATCGAAAAAAACCCTCTCCTCCACCCTGCCCGCCGACGTCTCTTCATTTCATCTCTCCCTCTTTTAACACTTTTTTTTTTTTTTTTTTTTTTTTTTGGAGAGACGTTAATATTTATTTCATTATTTAATCCCCACCAGGCCACCTTTTAGATGTCAGACGGTGACTCGCCGTTGGTCGCTCGGTAGATCTGAAGACCACGTCAGCAGATTCACGGAAGCGCTTTCTTGCGGATTGCGGCTTTTTGCGTCCGTAGCTGAACGGGTTTTTGCAAAGCTGCTACGTATTCGTGGGAGATTGCCCCGAGAAACAAGCCCCAAAATCATTTGCAGAATTCAATATAGATGGCGCGGCACGTAGCAAGAACCAGCTTGCCATTTCATGAACAACCAAACACTTTTTTTTTTTTCCTGTGTTACTTTTCTTTTCCAATATAAAACCCAAGGTGCCCTTGAATTTGAGCAAACCAGAATCTGGGCTTTGGTCCAAAAGAATGCAAGTTCAATTCCTTGGGTATGGGTGCGGGAAGTGGGGGTGGGGGGTAGTGGGGGTTGGGGATGGGATGGGGAGTAGAGTGTGTGGGTTCCATTTTAATCCTGAAGATACCATTTAGCCCGAACTTCATCAGTAAACATACCCAGCTGTCCAAACGGACACAAACTACGAGCCATCCCCTATGAGCACACTGGGACAACGCCATTGGGCAGGAGAATAACTCTGCCGCCAATCACAGGTGGCGACTGCGCTTTCACGGGCAGGATGGGGGACGGCGGCGAACAATGCCAAGCCGCCGCCGCCGCCGCGCCCGCCAAACCCCACCGGGGCTCGACCTCTGACCCCTCTTTGTAAGCGACGCTCCGCGCGTTCTCGTCCTCCGTAGTCCCGCGCTTTGTTCTCCCCACAATGGCGGAACCCGCCGCTCGTTTACCTCCCGAGCCCGCCTCATTGTTCCCCGGCCGAAAATGTCTTATTTACCACGGATGAGTATTTCACGTCTCTCTCGCTCGCTCGTGCGACAAGGTGCATATTAAGATTGACTTTTCAAACATGCTCTCCCTCTCTCTCTTTCTCTCTCCCTCTCTCTCTCTCTCTCTCTCTCTCTCCTTCTTTCTACCTCTCCCTCTCTCTCTCTTTCTCCCTCTCCCTCCCTCTCCCTCTCTCTCTCTCTCTCCCTCTAGCTCTCTCACTCCCTGTAATGCCTGGCAAATGCAGAAGAGCCGTATGATAAATGCAATGCCTGTCACCCATAACACCCTAACAACTGTGAGTGAAGCTCACTTCGCTCGATGATGCAAATCAGTTTTTAAAACAAAGATTCGGGAGTGAAAAGTCCCGTCTCCGGGTTTTACTTCAAGCCCGCGAACCGTTTAAGACACCGCCCACCGCTACTGCCCAACCAATCCCCACTCCCTCCATTTCACGTTTTATTCTCAGTTTTGCCATTTCTCTCCTCATCCCCGTTGCTAATGACCAGGGGGGGTGTCAAAAACCTACGTCAGGTGAAACGCCGCCTCCGGACTCCTACGCTATAAAATAAAAAACGTCCGTGAATTTTACGGTAAGTCTGGAAAATAGCGAAGGTATAAAACTGTAAACAGCTGAAATGCAAATACAACCGTAATACATTTCACATTTGTTAGAAATGTGGCCTTCTGTCGTCTGCTTAACACACTGTTACTGTTATTTATAAGGTAAAGCTCTGTCAACCCAGCTGCCATTATTTTACCGTAAAATTAGCTTCTTTATTTTTTATATTTTTTTTACTGTGCAGTCCACAAATGCGTCAAACGTTCCTAATGCCATGTGCAGCACGCCTCAATAAATCTCCTTTTCTTGCAAATTTCATTCGACTGAATAATACATTTTATTTCCTTTCATACCGGGGGAACAAACAGGTAGCGTCACAGCGGAATACAAAAGGCAATAAATTAAAAAAATAAGGGCAAAAAACGCAAAATCAAACAGAGAACAGAAATAATAAAGCAGAGACAGAGTGTGGTGCCCATGTGCTCCATATCAAAATACAAAATACATTTCATTCATGAGCTGAAAAATGTCCAAGGAACATTATGGGATTTTTAATTTAATTTTTTTTTTAAGTTCATGAATTGAGTTTCAGTGCAGTTCCTCAATTCATGTGATTTGAAACAGAACCGTCCCTAACCCTGCCGTCCACGTGCACCCTAAACCCTAAATCCAGGAAGAGGGAGAGATTGGGGGGGCCATCTGATTACCCCCCTTACAAGTGCCCGTCATCGAACCTTCTCTTCGACGAGCTCTGTGGAGAAAAACAAAATCTCCCAGGTGCTCTGTACTTAACACCATGGCCCATACTCTATGGTTTCTCACTGAAAACCACAGAAGAAGATCATCTTACATTTATGCGATACACAAGTGAGAGTCACACTGAAATTTAAAGTTGAATAAAGCCTGTAGAGTCTGGTGAAGCCGGCAGGCTGAACAGAGACGATAAAGGCTTAACATGTCACTTCTCCTGAGTTTCTGCTTCGCTGCCGACGCTACCTGAGCTCATTCTCAGCCGGTAAATGACTGATGAGCGGCGAGAAGGGTTCGCCCCGGGTGAAGTTAACCTTCCTCCGATGACAGCTCCCCTTTAACCCAGACCGCCTCGGCAACGCTCAACACAGGGTAGGGTGAAGCAGGACCTGTCCTCCCCCAATATTCTGCGCAAAATCGAGAAAAAAAACAAACCAAAAAAAAAAAATACGTCAACCTCCGCCACCCGCGAGCCAGGCGTTGGCCTGTGCGTCACGCTCGAAACCCCACCCCCCACCCACCCGCCATTTTCAGTGCTCCGTCTCCATGGCGCTACCAGAGCGCCTGGGCCTGTCAACAGGCTGACTCCAGCCCCGTCTCTCTCTCTCTCTCTCTTTTAAATTTTTTTTTCCACAGATGGCGGCCAGGATTACGCGTTCGCTCGAGCGTGAATATATAGCTCCTTTCCGCGGCTAATCAGGTCGGGGAGCTAACTGCAGCCCGCTGATTTGAGCTTTTGAAGAGCTGGCGGGCTGAAGAGAGAGAGAGAGAGGGAGAGAGACGGAGGAAGAGAGAGAAAGGGAGAGAAAGGGAGAGAAAGCGGGATGGCGGGATGGTGATTGCTTTTCGTGCCATTTTCTCGGCTCCGCCGCCAATTCCAGACACCTGAGGCCACAGTGAGCGGAGCGCTGGAGCGAGCATCGCCGCGGCGACGGAAGGCGGCCCGGGGGGGTCAACCCTGAGGTGGGCGCACAGTTCAGCGTGCTTTTTGTAAAAAAAAAAAAGCAGGACCCCGCCGGCACCTCGCACGGGGCCCTCTATTAAAGCCTTAAAGCGCGGCTGTCGGGGAGACACGGCCCGCCCGGCGCCGGCCAATCACGGGCGAGCTTTAACCCCCGGGACACCCCGGATTCATGCTGCCCGCGTTTAACGGGAGAATGAGGTTGCTCCAGCCCGGGCGAAGGGGCTCGCTCATTCTCTCATTCGATATCTCAATCTTTTCAGCCCGCCACACACACACACACACACACACACACACACACACACACACACACGCGCGCGCGCACACGCAGGGTCGGGGAAGGTGAGCAGCGATGCTGGTCTCGCCCTCGGGCAACGGACCCCGAACAGAGGAGCCGACTGCCAAATTCTCCCGGTTCCCACGGAAACGGCCGAGTCAACACCAATGAGATCACCTCGGGGAGGGGGTCCGCTCGCCCGGGCTATACGGCGGGACTGCCGCACATCCCGCTCGCTCTGCGGCGTGATTCGGAGTGACTAATTGGGAGCATCGCTCAAAAGAAGCAGCCTTATTATTTTAATTAATAATTTAGGGCAGTTAACGAGCACTGGGAGACCACCGTCCGCCAGCTGAACATTTTGGTGAAAAACGAGCGTGAGATTCAGCGTTTCTGCTGATGCAGTATTATTAGTATTATTTTTATTGGCGATGGGTAAGACCGCGCGGGCCCAGGGGTGGGTAATGGGACCGCCGTAGCGGCCGTGCGGAATCTTCCGCGCCCAAGACTCCGCTCCTTTTGAGCAAGGAGGCCAGGGACGTTATACACGGCCGCTAGAGGCTGGCCTGAGAGGGTGACCTCCGACCTCTCCGGTCCGCTCACAATCAGCAATCTTTCCCTCACTGAACCCGTCGGCTGAGATCCCGGCTCTGCCTGCGAGGTTCCTGTTATTCCACCCCCCCCCCCCTGCCCACCCCCACCATTTCTTCCATGGGTTTGAGCGAGCAGTTTTATCATTGTTACCAGATTTTGTCAATAATTCAGGGGTTAAGAAAATGTTAAGGAAACGTACAGATTCACAAGATTCACAAACGTCCGACATGGCAACTCATCACATGCCTCATGCATATTTCAACCAACCGCTGCAGTTTGTCACGCAAGCCAGAGCCAGCTCACAGGAACAGGGCGCTTCCATACAGTGTACATAAGAACTCAAAGTTATCATGATAATGCTCGTCGTGGTGGAGTGACCTTTAAGAACAGCAGAAGAGGTGCATGATGGGCCGTTTCTAAGTGCCTACGTACGTGTCACGCTGTGGGGAATGCGTTTGTCCTCCCAAAGACTGAGGTAGCTTGGGAACACGACTGTTCCCAGGCAGAGCAGGACGTGCTAACCACCGCAGACCTGAGAGAACCCCCCCCCCCCCCCCATGATGACAGCGTGACTGGATCATTTCCAGAAAATAACCAAAGCTATTCTCATAACATAAAAAAAAATGACGAAAAATTGGAATAGATAGCTGTTGAACTTTTTTCAATTTCAAGTGTAGAACAAATATTTCCAAAGCCTGTTCCGGAGAAATAGTTCCTCCGTTCATTTGCATAAAAGCATCCGACGCGGTATAAATGAGGTTTTGGTCTCAACGCGGCGTGAAAACTTGGCAGAGCACATCAGCCTAAATTACGCAAACTAAGTATTTCCCACATAAACGTTTATCCAAGGGCCAAAAAAAAAAGAGCCACCCGACCTGTTCTTTGACCTGTAAACTTAACTTCCTGTCCTGTTCGATTAGGTCACTGCGCCTAGCACAAAAAATCCAATACAGGCTGTGGCCGGGTCGCTCCGAAGGGTCACCGAATCTGAACGCCCTCATCTCCATTTCATTAAAACTCGTGTCAGTTGGCGGATCTTCTTCCGGATTGGTATGCATGGAATCACCGCAGGCAAGCGTAATGAACCACCATCCGAACGTGTCAAAATAAAAGCCCTGTGTTGTGTGCTGAGAGAGCTGAAGTTCCTTCACAGCACCCACACTGACGGTGTTTTGGAGGCTGTTCCAAGACCACGGGGGGAGAAGTAGGAGAAGGCCGCTTTGTGGCTGCCACTGATTGTACACTCGGCAGCCAAAAAGACAAAATGGCGGCTCAGCCAAAATGGTCTTATACAGAAATACCGTACAATGGGAATGGCGCTGCGTCCAAAGGGACAGAGAGGCAAACTCTGCCAATCTGTGTAATGTGCAGGGCTGTGCCAGTGACTTAGCACTGGGAATAAACTGGTAGAATGCTGAGTCACGTTTACATATAACGGTTGCTGTGCTTAAACAGCGCACCGCCACAATCAATGACCTGGACAAGTGTGCAGTGCGTGTGTGTGTGTGTATATGTTTGTACACACAAGCATTTGTGTGTTTAATTCATAGGTCTCATAACGTGCTCTGGCCAGGTCTCTGCGCTGCTCACTGCCCCATAAATGACAAGGAGGAACGACTGCGTTTCAAATCGGAGTGCAGTGAACGTAGCGTCTACAGTGAGATGCTACCTTGCTACCACACATCAGCGTGTCTCTTTTTCCAGCGAGAGAAAGCACAAGAGAGGGAGGGGGAAATAAAGAGGGTGAAGACAAGTGAGAAGGGGGCCACAGCGAGGAGGATGCACCGATTTAGGTGTGGGAGGGGTGGGGAGGGGGGGGGGGGCGGATAGGTTTGGGTGAGCACATCCGATTGGACGAAAGCTGCAGGCTCGGTGAGGCTGCCGCACATGCTCAGTGCGCCTTTCGTAAGCGACGGGAAACGGCGTGATTAAAGCTGACTCGGGGACGTGAGGCTGCGGTAAAGCCCGTGTAATGTTCACACCCCAAAATTAACATTCAGGCAGATGTGCTGGACTTCCGCACACGGCTGACGGGTCTCAGTTACGAGTGGTGGGGGGGGGGAACCTATTGCCGAAAGGAGTCGTTTCCTGGGGAGTTTAGGCAGTAAACGCACACCTCTCTGCTCCTGTAAGAACGGGCACAGCGGGGCGGTGACAACAAACCACTCATTTTTTTTGGGGGGGGGGGGGGGGGGGGTTTGCCGGGACACAGGGAATTCTCTCCGGAGAAATTTGGAAGCTGCCATTTAAAATCTCTTTCCCCGCTCCGCAGAGCTTCAACGAGCTTTTGATGCCGTCGCTGGCGTCAGAAATAAATAAACGCGTGAATAATTGGACGGAGACGTCTAAACTGGGCGCCAGGGCGGTAATTACCATCTGGGAAACCGCAGCGCCCCACCTTTCGCTGCTATTTTCTCCCTCGCTCGTTCTTCCGCTCATAGTCAAAGCTAGAAATTCTGTGATTCACAGAGGCAGCCGCTGAAATATCGCTCCCCGAATATGTATAATTTGTGACGGACTAATTAAGAGTGTGAAGACGTGAGAGGACAGGGTTATACATAGCAGAGCCGCCAAAGGCACTACTGCTGTTTGCTGGGGCACAGATGGCTGGGGGCCATCACAGGAAGGCACTGAACCACACACTGTACACGCACACACACACACGCACACATGCACACACATACACACACACACACTATACATACACACTGTACACACACACACACACACACGTACACACGCACACACACACTCACACACACACTATACATACACACTGTACACGCACACACACACACGTACACACACACACACACACACACACACACACACATGCACACACACACACACACACACTATACATACACACTGTACACGCACACACACACTCACACACACGCACGCACACATGCACACACACACACACACACACTATACATACACACTGTACACGCACACACACACACACACACATGCACATACACACACGTACACACACACACACACACACACACACACACTATACATACACACTGTACACACACACACACACACACACTATACATACACACTGTACACACACACACACACACACACACACACACATGCACATACACACACACACACACACTATACATACACACTGTACACACACACACACACACACACGTACACACACACACACACACACACACACACACACTATACATGCACACTGTACACACACACACACACACTGTACACACACACACAAACACACACCTGGATCGGGGATCTGAAGAGGAGATCAGAGGAGGCTTTCTACTTTGAGCTCCTCACTCACACTGCTTCTCTCCTTCCTGTTCACCTCAAATTAAAGAGAAAAGCACTTAGTCCTGGAACAGCCGAGCTTCACCAGCACCCCCCCCCCCCGCATCCCAACCCCCCCACTCCCCGTGTGCATTTGTTTTGCTGCTCACTATCCATTAGCCCCTAGCCTTCAGCGCCGTGCTAATGGGGTCCTGATTAATGTTGGGGACTCAGGAGCCATTAGCTCTGTCTTCTGTGGGACACCCCCAACCCCCCTCCCTAACCTCAGACAAGGAGCTGAACAGTTGTGCATGAAGTGGAGGGGGTCAAAGAGTTTAATTAAAGAAGTGCACCCTATCCTCAGCTAACTCCATCTTTCTCCTACCAGTAAATATGCGCTTGCACTGATAAGTAAACACTCTGACTAGTAAATGCACACTCCTATTGGTACGGACGGCTACAGGCAAATACACGCCACTATCGGCAAGTCCTACTGGTAAATACACACTCTGGCAGGCAAACACACACACGCTCCAACCAATAAATATGCATATCTTTGGTTTCAATAAATATGCATATCTTGGGTCACAGGAAGGCATAAGGCCAACCTTGGGTGTGAAGAATGCAAGAGCCGCTGCTCCAGTATTTATGTGCAACCTCGAGCTTTCTCTGACTCGGAAAACACTCGCCAGGGGAGGAAAAAAAAAACAAAAAAACAAAAAAACAAAACATAGTGTGGACCAATACCAGCAATGGGTAAAAGAAGATCCGCCCCCCTGGAGGTACACACACCCACTGCCCCGAATCTGACAGGAGACAAAAAACCAAAAGCACTGAGAGCTTGATAGCACATCTCAAAGACGATTAAAGGCACAGGCTAAGGCACCTAAGACACCTTCCATGCTTCTGAGCATGCATGTTGGTACACTGGATGACAAAGTTGATGAGAAAGAAGGGGCCATGTTCTCTAAATGTAGTATAATTAAAATACCCAGATGATATGCTCATATTTGGGTTTTTGCTGAGTATATTTTCGGGAGCACACTCTTCACGATGTAAGCGAGCTTCGCTGACATTTTCCTTCAACAACGACAACGCGTGAGCACGGCCACGGAGGATTTAAATGCCAACCACAAGGGCGGGACGTCTTACGACATCTCCACAGTACAGTTCACAAATAGTACGGAAGGATATTTTTTCGCATACTAAACAATATGCAGTCAACAGTACACAGTGTGCACGTAACACAGTACACACAGGATGCAGTACACAGGGCCCTGATTCGAACGCAGCTTAAGACATAAGGGAATCAGCACCAGTGCATCCTGGGGCTTTCCCAAGGGAAACCTTTACGGGAACACTGAGTCCATACAAAACGTTAGCATTTCTATGCGACTTGCAGGGTATTTATGGGTTATGCACTTAAGATTTTACAAAAAAGAAGCAACTTAATTTGCTTATTAAATAGTTTCGTTTATCGTCGCCTGAAATGAATTTGAATGTCGGTACTCAAAATGTTTTTGGAGAGGAGACCCTTTGGAAATGGGTTTGGGAGGACGCGCCCGGCGCACGTCCCGTCGAAAGCACTCGAGCGGCACGTTTGTGCATTTTCGACGTGCCCGGCTGAGCACCGAGCGCTCTTCCCAGGGATTTATTTGCAAAGCACCATGGCGCCTTTTCAACAGAGCACAATTAAACCGGTCCTCTGTCAGCGAGGAGCGCCAGTGAACGGTCTCGGTGAAGTTCACGCCAGGTTCAAATGAGGCTGAAGTTCGTGGGCGTCTGAGGATCAGAGGGGCGTCCCTTACCCCCAGTCGCAGTCCCATTTACATACGAGGTCTGGGTTTAAAATGCCACCCGCGTGTATAAAATCAAAATGCGGCCTTTATTCTATTTATCTTTTTTTTTTTTTTTTTTTACAGATGAAAACTTTACGCCTGCGCTGACTTTCCTTACCCTGGACTGAGGGGCAAAAGATTGTAGCTATTTAGGCAGCTGCAGTAATACCTATGCATTCACATGTTACATGACATATGAAAACACTGATATACACATTGAGCATTTATCTCTATCAAATCTGCAAAGACACGAGGAATGTCTGTCTTACTGAACTGCTCCAGCCCACTCAGAAATCGGAAAGACTGCCAAATGTCCAAGGATGATTAAAATGGTCATTTGTTCACTTTCTTCAATAACCAAACATAAGATACGGAATTAAAAAGAAAAAAAGAGACCCTCTACAGTGTCCCTCTCCCCCCAAGATATTAAAAACAACAACAAAATATCATGGATGGCAGTGATAATGTGTCTTGGTTTTGTTCAGGCCAAAAAAAAGCATCACTTGTGATCAAGGCAAGGATCCCAGCTCCATCTATATTCAGTCATTTTGGTAAAATTAACTGAAATTCGATTAACAAATTGAAAAGTGCCCATTATGTTCTACAGGGATTCACAAACTGAATTTCATTAAATTTTCTGAACTGTATGAACTTGAGCAGAATAGAACTCTGATGCAACTGAAATATCATTTAGTCACTAAGCCGCAGCTTTTAGTCAGACAGAGGACATGTTTTCTCTTCTCTTAATAGGCTGTCCTTGCCACTTAACCCTAATTGAAGCCATTGGTAGCTTGGAAAACTTGAGCAAACCCATTTAAAATTGATTAAAAATGAATGTAAATATCATGAAGACAATAATACAAATGCAAAATGATATGTTTCAGGTCTTTTAAAAAAAAATTTTAATTGAAAAAATATTAATATATTGCACATTTTTTAATGGCCATAGGTACCCATGCTACAGAAGAAAATATTTTACTCATTCAAAATCATTAACAAACCTGTGTCCTAACCATTCTTCAAGCTGCTGAACACAGCCGTCAAATTGCCTTTACCCTCAGACTTACCGTTTTCCTAACCCTAACCCTAGTTTGGGCCCTTAACCCTAATTGAAGCCATTGGTAGCTTGGAAAACTTGAGCAAACCCATTTAAAATTGATTAAAAATGAATGTAAATATCATGAAGACAATAATACAAATGAAAAATGATATGTTTCAGGTCTTTTAAAAAAAATTTTTTAATTGAAAAAATATTAATATATTGCACATTTTTAATGGCCATAGGTACCCATGCTACAGTAGAAAATATTTTACTCATTCAAAATCATTAACAAACCTGTGTCCTAACCATTCTTCAAGCTGCTGAACACAGCCGTCAAATTGCCTTTACCCTCAGACTTACCGTTTTCCTAACCCTAACCCTAGTTTGGGCCCTTAACCCTAATTGAAGCCATTGGTAGCTTGGAAAACTTGAGCAAACCCATTTAAAATTGATTAAAAATGAATGTAAATATCATGAAGACAATAATACAAATGCAAAATGATATGTTTCAGGTCTTTTAAAAATATTTTTTTAATTGAAAAAATATTAATATATTGCACATTTTTTAATGGCCATAGGTACCCATGCTACAGTAGAAAATATTTTACTCATTCAAAATCATTAACAAACCTGTGTCCCTAACCATTCTTCAAGCTGCTGAACACAGCCGTCAAATTGCCTTTACCCTCAGACTTACCGTTTTCCTAACCCTAACCCTAGTTTGGGCCCTTAACCCTAATTGAAGCCATTGGTAGCTTGGAAAACTTGAGCAAACCCATTTAAAATTGATTAAAAATGAATGTAAATATCATGAAGACAATAATACAAATGCAAAATGATATGTTTCAGGTCTTTTAAAAAAAATTTTTAATTGAAAAAATATTAATATATTGCACATTTTTTAATGGCCATAGGTACCCATGCTACAGTAGAAAATATTTTACTCATTCAAAATCATTAACAAACCTGTGTCCTAACCATTCTTCAAGCTGCTGAACACAGCCGTCAAATTGCCTTTACCCTCAGACTTACCGTTTTCCTAACCCTAACCCTAGTTTGGGCCCTTAACCCTAATTGAAGCCATTGGTAGCTTGGAAAACTTCAGAAAACCCATTTAAAATTGATTAAAAATTAATGTAAATATCATGAAGACAATAATACAAATGCAAAATGATATGTTTCAGGTCTTTTAAAAATATTTTTTTAATTGAAAAAATATTAATATATTGCACATTTTTAATGGCCATAGGTACCCATGCTACAGTAGAAAATATTTTACTCATTCAAAATCATTAACAAACCTGTGTCCTAACCATTCTTCAAGCTGCTGAACACAGCCGTCAAATTGCCTTTACCCTCAGACTTACCGTTTTCCTAACCCTAACCCTAGTTTGGGCCCTTAACCCTAATTGAAGCCATTGGTAGCTTGGAAAACTTCAGAAAACCCATTTAAAATTGATTAAAAATGAATGTAAATATCATGAAGACAATAATACAAATGCAAAATGATATGTTTCAGGTCTTTTAAAAAAAAAATTTTAATTGAAAAAATATTAATATATTGCACATTTTTTAATGGCCATAGGTACCCATGCTACAGTAGAAAATATTTTACTCATTCAAAATCATTAACAAACCTGTGTCCTAACCATTCTTCAAGCTGCTGAACACAGCCGTCAAATTGCCTTTACCCTCAGACTTACCGTTTTCCTAACCCTAACCCTAGTTTGGGCCCTTAACCCTAATTGAAGCCATTGGTAGCTTGGAAAACTTGAGCAAACCCATTTAAAATTGATTAAAAATGAATGTAAATATCATGAAGACAATAATACAAATGCAAAATGATATGTTTCAGGTCTTTTAAAAATATTTTTTTAATTGAAAAAATATTAATATATTGCACATGTCTTTAATGGCCATAGGTACCCATGCTACAGTAGAAAATATTTTACTCATTCAAAATCATTAACAAACCTGTGTCCCTACCATTCTTCAAGCTGCTGAACACAGCCGTCAAATTGCCTTTACCCTCAGACTTACCGTTTTCCTAACCCTAACCCTAGTTTGGGCCCTTAACCCTAATTGAAGCCATTGGTAGCTTGGAAAACTTGAGCAAACCCATTTAAAATTGATTAAAAATGAATGTAAATATCATGAAGACAATAATACAAATGCAAAATGATATGTTTCAGGTCTTTTAAAAAAAATTTTAATTGAAAAAATATTAATATATTGCACATGTCTTTAATGGCCATAGGTACCCATGCTACAGTAGAAAATATTTTACTCATTCAAAATCATTAACAAACCTGTGTCCTAACCATTCTTCAAGCTGCTGAACACAGCCGTCAAATTGCCTTTACCCTCAGACTTACCGTTTTCCTAACCCTAACCCTAGTTTGGGCCCTTAACCCTAATTGAAGCCATTGGTAGCTTGGAAAACTTGAGCAAACCCATTTAAAATTGATTAAAAATGAATGTAAATATCATGAAGACAATAATACAAATGCAAAATGATATGTTTCAGGTCTTTTAAAAAATATTTTTTAATTGAAAAAATATTAATATATTGCACATGTCTTTAATGGCCATAGGTACCCATGCTACAGTAGAAAATATTTTACTCATTCAAAATCATTAACAAACCTGTGTCCCTACCATTCTTCAAGCTGCTGAACACAGCCGTCAAATTGCCTTTACCCTCAGACTTACCGTTTTCCTAACCCTAACCCTAGTTTGGGCCCTTAACCCTAATTGAAGCCATTGGTAGCTTGGAAAACTTGAGCAAACCCATTTAAAATTGATTAAAAATGAATGTAAATATCATGAAGACAATAATACAAATGCAAAATGATATGTTTCAGGTCTTTTAAAAAAAATTTTAATTGAAAAAATATTAATATATTGCACATGTCTTTAATGGCCATTGGTACCCATGCTACAGTAGAAAATATTTTACTCATTCAAAATCATTAACAAACCTGTGTCCCTACCATTCTTCAAGCTGCTGAACACAGCCGTCAAATTGCCTTTACCCTCAGACTTACCGTTTTCCTAACCCTAACCCTAGTTTGGGCCCTTAACCCTAATTGAAGCCATTGGTAGCTTAGAAAACTTGAGCAAACCCATTTAAAATTGATTAAAAATGAATGTAAATATCATGAAGACAATAATACAAATGCAAAATGATATGTTTCAGGTCTTTTAAAAATATTTTTTTAATTGAAAAAATATTAATATATTGCACATTTTTAAATGGCCATAGGTACCCATGCTACAGTAGAAAATATTTTACTCATTCAAAATCATTAACAAACCTGTGTCCTAACCATTCTTCAAGCTGCTGAACACAGCCGTCAAATTGCCTTTACCCTCAGACTTACCGTTTTCCTAACCCTAACCCTAGTTTGGGCCCTTAACCCTAATTGAAGCCATTGGTAGCTTGGAAAACTTGAGCAAACCCATTTAAAATTGATTAAAAATGAATGTAAATATCATGAAGACAATAATACAAATGAAAAATGATATGTTTCAGGTCTTTTAAAAAAAAAATTTTAATTGAAAAAATATTAATATATTGCACATGTCTTTAATGGCCATAGGTACCCATGCTACAGTAGAAAATATTTTACTCATTCAAAATCATTAACAAACCTGTGTCCTAACCATTCTTCAAGCTGCTGAACACAGCCGTCAAATTGCCTTTACCCTCAGACTTACCGTTTTCCTAACCCTAACCCTAGTTTGGGCCCTTAACCCTAATTGAAGCCATTGGTAGCTTGGAAAACTTGAGCAAACCCATTTAAAATTGATTAAAAATGAATGTAAATATCATGAAGACAATAATACAAATGCAAAATGATATGTTTCAGGTCTTTTAAAAATATTTTTTAATTGAAAAAATATTAATATATTGCACATTTTTAATGGCCATAGGTACCCATGCTACAGTAGAAAATATTTTACTCATTCAAAATCATTAACAAACCTGTGTCCTAACCATTCTTCAAGCTGCTGAACACAGCCGTCAAATTGCCTTTACCCTCAGACTTACCGTTTTCCTAACCCTAACCCTAGTTTGGGCCCTTAACCCTAATTGAAGCCATTGGTAGCTTGGAAAACTTGAGCAAACCCATTTAAAATTGATTAAAAATCAATGTAAATATCATGAAGACAATAATACAAATGCAAAATGATATGTTTCAGGTCTTTTAAAAAAAATTTTTTAATTGAAAAAATATTAATATATTGCACATGTCTTTAATGGCCATAGGTACCCATGCTACAGTAGAAAATATTTTACTCATTCAAAATCATTAACAAACCTGTGTCCTAACCATTTTTCAAGCTGCTGAACACAGCCGTCAAATTGCCTTTACCCTCAGACTTACCGTTTTCCTAACCCTAACCCTAGTTTGGGCCCTTAACCCTAATTGAAGCCATTGGTAGCTTGGAAAACTTCAGAAAACCCATTTAAAATTGATTAAAAATGAATGTAAATATCATGAAGACAATAATACAAATGCAAAATGATATGTTTCAGGTCTTTTAAAAATATTTTTTAATTGAAAAAATATTAATATATTGCACATTTTTTAATGGCCATAGGTACCCATGCTACAGTAGAAAATATTTTACTCATTCAAAATCATTAACAAACCTGTGTCCTAACCATTCTTCAAGCTGCTGAACACAGCCGTCAAATTGCCTTTACCCTCAGACTTACCGTTTTCCTAACCCTAACCCTAGTTTGGGCCCTTAACCCTAATTGAAGCCATTGGTAGCTTGGAAAACTTGAGCAAACCCATTTAAAATTGATTAAAAATGAATGTAAATATCATGAAGACAATAATACAAATGCAAAATGATATGTTTCAGGTCTTTTAAAAAATATTTTTTAATTGAAAAAATATTAATATATTGCACATGTCTTTAATGGCCATAGGTACCCATGCTACAGTAGAAAATATTTTACTCATTCAAAATCATTAACAAACCTGTGTCCCTACCATTCTTCAAGCTGCTGAACACAGCCGTCAAATTGCCTTTACCCTCAGACTTACCGTTTTCCTAACCCTAACCCTAGTTTGGGCCCTTAACCCTAATTGAAGCCATTGGTAGCTTGGAAAACTTGAGCAAACCCATTTAAAATTGATTAAAAATGAATGTAAATATCATGAAGACAATAATACAAATGCAAAATGATATGTTTCAGGTCTTTTAAAAATATTTTTTAATTGAAAAAATATTAATATATTGCACATTTTTAATGGCCATAGGTACCCATGCTACAGTAGAAAATATTTTACTCATTCAAAATCATTAACAAACCTGTGTCCTAACCATTCTTCAAGCTGCTGAACACAGCCGTCAAATTGCCTTTACCCTCAGACTTACCGTTTTCCTAACCCTAACCCTAGTTTGGGCCCTTAACCCTAATTGAAGCCATTGGTAGCTTGGAAAACTTGAGCAAACCCATTTTAAATTGATTAAAAATGAATGTAAATATCATGAAGACAATAATACAAATGCAAAATGATATGTTTCAGGTCTTTTAAAAAAAATTTTAATTGAAAAAATATTAATATATTGCACATGTCTTTAATGGCCATAGGTACCCATGCTACAGTAGAAAATATTTTACTCATTCAAAATCATTAACAAACCTGTGTCCTAACCATTCTTCAAGCTGCTGAACACAGCCGTCAAATTGCCTTTACCCTCAGACTTACCGTTTTCCTAACCCTAACCCTAGTTTGGGCCCTTAACCCTAATTGAAGCCATTGGTAGCTTGGAAAACTTGAGCAAACCCATTTAAAATTGATTAAAAATGAATGTAAATATCATGAAGACAATAATACAAATGAAAAATGATATGTTTCAGGTCTTTTAAAAAATATTTTTTAATTGAAAAAATATTAATATATTGCACATTTTTAATGGCCATAGGTACCCATGCTACAGTAGAAAATATTTTACTCATTCAAAATCATTAACAAACCTGTGTCCTAACCATTTTTCAAGCTGCTGAACACAGCCGTCAAATTGCCTTTACCCTCAGACTTACCGTTTTCCTAACCCTAACCCTAGTTTGGGCCCTTAACCCTAATTGAAGCCATTGGTAGCTTGGAAAACTTGAGCAAACCCATTTAAAATTGATTAAAAATGAATGTAAATATCATGAAGACAATAATACAAATGCAAAATGATATGTTTCAGGTCTTTTAAAAATATTTTTTTAATTGAAAAAATATTAATATATTGCACATGTCTTTAATGGCCATAGGTACCCATGCTACAGTAGAAAATATTTTACTCATTCAAAATCATTAACAAACCTGTGTCCTAACCATTCTTCAAGCTGCTGAACACAGCCGTCAAATTGCCTTTACCCTCAGACTTACCGTTTTCCTAACCCTAACCCTAGTTTGGGCCCTTAACCCTAATTGAAGCCATTGGTAGCTTGGAAAACTTGAGCAAACCCATTTAAAATTGATTAAAAATGAATGTAAATATCATGAAGACAATAATACAAATGCAAAATGATATGTTTCAGGTCTTTTAAAAATATTTTTTGAATTGAAAAAATATTAATATATTGCACATTTTTTAATGGCCATAGGTACCCATGCTACAGTAGAAAATATTTTACTCATTCAAAATCATTAACAAACCTGTGTCCTAACCATTCTTCAAGCTGCTGAACACAGCCGTCAAATTGCCTTTACCCTCAGACTTACCGTTTTCCTAACCCTAACCCTAGTTTGGGCCCTTAACCCTAATTGAAGCCATTGGTAGCTTGGAAAACTTGAGCAAACCCATTTAAAATTGATTAAAAATGAATGTAAATATCATGAAGACAATAATACAAATGCAAAATGATATGTTTCAGGTCTTTTAAAAATATTTTTTTAATTGAAAAAATATTAATATATTGCACATTTTTAAATGGCCATAGGTACCCATGCTACAGTAGAAAATATTTTACTCATTCAAAATCATTAACAAACCTGTGTCCCTACCATTCTTCAAGCTGCTGAACACAGCCGTCAAATTGCCTTTACCCTCAGACTTACCGTTTTCCTAACCCTAACCCTAGTTTGGGCCCTTAACCCTAATTGAAGCCATTGGTAGCTTGGAAAACTTGAGCAAACCCATTTAAAATTGATTAAAAATGAATGTAAATATCATGAAGACAATAATACAAATGCAAAATGATATGTTTCAGGTATTTTAAAAATATTCTTTTAATTGAAAAAATATTAATATATTGCACATTTTTTAATGGCCATAGGTACCCATGCTACAGTAGAAAATATTTTACTCATTCAAAATCATTAACAAACCTGTGTCCTAACCATTCTTCAAGCTGCTGAACACAGCCGTCAAATTGCCTTTACCCTCAGACTTACCGTTTTCCTAACCCTAACCCTAGTTTGGGCCCTTAACCCTAATTGAAGCCATTGGTAGCTTGGAAAACTTGAGCAAACCCATTTAAAATTGATTAAAAATGAATGTAAATATCATGAAGACAATAATACAAATGCAAAATGATATGTTTCAGGTCTTTTAAAAAAAATTTTTAATTGAAAAAATATTAATATATTGCACATGTCTTTAATGGCCATAGGTACCCATGCTACAGTAGAAAATATTTTACTCATTCAAAATCATTAACAAACCTGTGTCCTAACCATTCTTCAAGCTGCTGAACACAGCCGTCAAATTGCCTTTACCCTCAGACTTACCGTTTTCCTAACCCTAACCCTAGTTTGGGCCCTTAACCCTAATTGAAGCCATTGGTAGCTTGGAAAACTTGAGCAAACCCATTTAAAATTGATTAAAAATGAATGTAAATATCATGAAGACAATAATACAAATGCAAAATGATATGTTTCAGGTCTTTTAAAAATATTTTTTTAATTGAAAAAATATTAATATATTGCACATGTCTTTAATGGCCATAGGTACCCATGCTACAGTAGAAAATATTTTACTCATTCAAAATCATTAACAAACCTGTGTCCTAACCATTCTTCTAGCTGCTGAACACAGCCGTCAAATTGCCTTTACCCTCAGACTTACCGTTTTCCTAACCCTAACCCTAGTTTGGGCCCTTAAAGTATTCTCACTAACACAAGTTAAGCTGCTGACTCTGTGATGCTGATGACTCTGTCCATCAACCCCACCAAGACAAACAGCAGTGGCCTGGCCAGGATCTCCTTCCAATCCATTAACTCTTCAAGGTGTAAAATCACAAACAAGTCATTAGAATGCTCTTCGCTGAACATTCTAAAGCTGATGTCACAATCGCTACTGGTAACGGAAAGCGATGGAGTTCTAGAACACTGACACTTTTGGAAAAGCATTCCAAAAAAAAAAAAAATTACTCTTCAAAAGGTTAAAAACACTTTGCTGGCATGTCTTTACTTTGTAATCAGGGAGGACAAAAAATGATTCAATCTCATACTAGAATTTTTAAAAAGAGCAACAAAAAAAAATGGTTATAACTTATTTAACCAGATGGCCGAGGACATCACCTGTTACCATTTCAACCGCGTCAGCAGGAGTGTGAGGACCCGCGGCCTGCAAAACGCTGCAAACACAACTGCAGACTCACTGAAGTATCTCCCCTGGGAAAGCTAGCGGCGAAAGCTAGCAGTGCGGAGCTCCAGCGCGCCCGTGGTACAGCGCGACCGTGTCAGGCGGACCGGTAAACACACACACAGCGCGGTACGATGTGACAGCGCTAAAAATAGCGGCGGGCTGAGGAGGCGAGGAGGCAGCGTTGTTATTCCAAAGCCCGGGCGCAGAGAGGCCCGGGTTCCTCTCGCCTGCGTCCCCCGGAGGGGCGCCGCTGCTCCTGCTGATTAGCGTCTCCGCGCCGCGCCGCGCGCTCACCTGGCTGCGGCTGATACGGAGAGCACCTGTCACGACAGGGCTCCCAACACCCTGCTCCCAGGGGCGAGCGAGCACTGTGACCAGAGGCTCTGCTGCGCGTGTGTGTGTGTGTGCGTGTGTGTGTGTGTGAGAGAGAGAGAGAGAGAGAGAGAGCGAGTGTGTGTGTGTGTGTGTGCGTGTGTGTGTGTGTGTGTGTGTGTGAGAGAGAGAGAGAGAGAGAGAGAGAGAGAGAGAGCGAGTGTGTGTGTGTGTGTGTGTGTGTGTGAGAGAGAGAGAGAGAGAGAGCGAGTGTGTGTGTGTGTGAGAGAGAGAGAGAGAGAGCGAGTGTGTGCGTGTGTGTGTGAGAGAGAGAGAGAGAGAGAGAGAGAGAGAGAGAGAGAGCGAGTGTGTGTGTGTGTGTGTGTGTGTGTGAGAGAGAGAGAGAGAGAGAGCGAGTGTGTGTGTGTGTGAGAGAGAGAGAGAGAGAGCGAGTGTGTGCGTGTGTGTGTGAGAGAGAGAGAGAGAGAGAGAGAGCGAGAGAGTGTGCGTGTGTGTGTGTGTGTGAGATAGAGAGAGTGTGCGTGTGTGTGTGTGAGAGATAGAGAGAGTGTGTGTCTGTGTGCACATGTGCGTGTGAGTGTGTGTGCGTGTGAGAGCGAGAGAGGGAAGGGGGAATGGGTAGGAAAAGAGAGAGAGGGGAAGGCATAGAAAGAAAAAGAGAGAGGAGAGAGGGGGAATGGGTAGAAAGAAAGAAAGAAAGAAAGAGAGGATGAGAAGGATATATTATATATCATATTTAGTACTTGGTTGCAAATGTGTGAGTGTGAGTGTGTGTGTGTGAGAGAGTGAGAGTGTGAATGTGCATCTATATGTACGTATGTGTGCACACTCGTACATGCGTCTGCGTGTGTGTGCGTACGTTTGGGGGTTGGGAGCCTGCATGTATGCATGACTGTGTATCTAAAACACACCTGGACTGGCTGGAGTGAGTAACAGAACCAGGTGTCAGAAAATGCTTAGAAGGGGAGCTGTCAATTGCAGCAATTAACCTTTCCATACAGGAGCTCGTACCTGGCAGAACTGTTCATAACAGACTTAAGTAGGCGCACGCTCCTTCGCAAGGTCAGGGTTTACAGAGCTGGAGGATGAAAATGTCTCTTCTATGACAATTCAAAGCGAAAACAGAGCTGTACGTTTTAAATAGACACGTATGTTTCTGCTCGGTTCAGATCTATTAGCGAAGAAGCTAACGTCAGAGCCGCTCAAACGGAGCGACGCCATTGGTCAGTCCGTTGCCGCTATTTTCAGACACAGACATTTTCTGACCGCGTTCGTCAGCCCAAACATCCGCAGATGAGACCCGAAGCCAGTCAGAAATAGCGAAAACATCAAGAGGCGGAAGGGCAGTCCAATTCTGACTGGAAAAAAAAAATCACAACTCTATAACTGAGCAGCTCTCCACTTGACAAACTTTACTTTGCGTCTAAAGACAAGGAGGGCTTGGACATTAGAAAGGGAATACTTACGACCGCTTTGCCACACAGACAGACAGCATGAACACGTCTGCGCTCGCCCCGAATGCAAAGGACCACGAGGTGGCTAAGCCAAACTTAAAGCACACTCTACTACTCTGCCTCTCATTTTTCTTACTCAGTCCTGCGGGGCGAAGAAGGGACCGGCCTAATACTGCAACACCAAACAAAATCAAATAAACAAAAAAACAACAAAAAAATACCAAAAAATAAATAAAAATGTCCAGCTCAGCACAATAACGTACCTTACTGATTCACGTGGGCTGACCCTCTCATGCTGTATCTACAGGGAGACAATTAAAAATGACTCTGGGCCTGGAGATGATGCAAGGGGGGAAAGTTTAGTCCGCCAGCCGAAACGCCCCCCCCCCCCTCTCCCCTCCCGCTTACTCCCTCGCTCCCCCGGCTGGCGGTACTCATTCGGGTCCCCGCCGTCATTACGCCGCTCATTAAAGCCCGCTGACGTTCGTTAGCTCGCCTCGTTTGCGCCAACGTGAAAAGAGCCGACGGAGGTGGCACCCAGAGAGCTGGGAGGCGAGGGAGACAGAACACGTGTGTGCGTGTGTGTGTGTGTGTGTGTGTGAGAGTGTGTGTGTGTGAGAGAGAGAGAGAGAGAGAGAGAGAGTGTGTGTGTGTGTGTGTGAGAGAGAGAGAGAGAGAGCGTATGTGAGAGACAGAGTGAGAGTGAGAGTGTGTGTGTGTGTGAGAGAGAGAGAGAGAGAGAGTGTGTGTGTGTGTGCGTGTGTGTGAGAGTGTGTGTGTGAGAGAGAGAGAGAGAGAGTGTATGTGAGAGACAGAGTGAGAGTGAGAGTGTGTGTGTGTGTGAGAGAGAGAGAGTGTGTGTGAGAGAGAGAGAGAGAGAGTGTATGTGAGAGACAGAGTGAGAGTGAGAGTGTGTGTGTGTGTGAGAGAGAGAGAGTGTGTGTGAGAGAGAGAGAGAGAGAGAGAGAGAGAGAGAGAGTGTGTGTGTGAGAGACAGAGAGTGAGAGTGTGTGTGTGTGAGTGTGTGTCAGCTGCAGAGGAAGAGGAGGGAGTAGGAAGGAGAGTAGAATAATACATATGACAGCCCCCCTCCCCCTGGGCCCTGTCCCATCCTGTCTCTCTGCCCCTGTCCTTAAGGATGGCAGAAGCACAGTGCCCAGTGCTTTCTCCGAACTGCCAAGATGCTCAAAAATATGCTTATGAGTGTGAAATAAAAGAGAGAGAGAGAGAGAGGGATGGAGGGAGACAGAGAAAAAGAGGGAGAGAGAGAGAGGGAGACAGAGAAAGAGGAAGAGAGAGAAAGAGAGGGAGACAGACAGAGAGAAAGAGATGCAGAGCTGGACAGATGGAGGGAGATGGATGATGGCAGGTAAGATGGGGCTGTTTCCTCCCAGTAGCACACATCCATGCCACAGCCTCCCAGCGCTACTCTGCGGTGGAAAGAACGAAGCAGCGTAGAAGAGCTCAGTAACACATCCCTAACCCCCCCCCCCCACCGGCCCCGTGGGCTCCAGCGGGTCTTAAACAGCACAAACGAGCTCTGGACCGGCCCGGTAATCCCGCAGACCACGCGGGCACGTTTCCAGGAGCACCGCGTGCCGAGCCCGCGGCCGCCACACTCCGGAGTTCCGAGCCGTGCCGCGCGGCGGACGTCGCTCCAGATGGCCGGGCGGCCGACCCGGGGGCTGCAGGCGGTCAAACGCTTCCCAGCCGCGCCGGTGGGAGGGAACCATCTGCGACCGGCCCCACACGCGCCGCCCGCCTGCTCCGACCGGCCATCGACCATCGACCGCCATGCGGAGACACCGCCAATTCAGACGGAGCCGGGGAACACCGGCACAGGCCCGTCAGCACCAAAACCACCGGCGACCGGAGGCTTTTCCCTGGCCCTTCCCCGCAGAGCCCCACACCCCGCCCTTACAACACCTTAGCGCACCCCGCCTTAGCACAGCCCACCTCAGCACACCCAGCGTTAGCGCACACTGTCTTAACACCTCCGCCATCTCGGCAGTCCTCTGACACTCCACAGGGCTCACGCGGGATAACTACAGTGCAGTTCGGCTGAGTGCTTAATTAGGCACAGCCTGTACAAGCACTGTACACTTTAAAATGACATTTCTTTTAATAACTGAAATGTACGGGCTTTTTCAAATTTTTTTTTTTTTTAGCTCTTTGAAGGGTTTTGGAATTTTTTTTTCTTCTTTCTAGTCGGTGTTCCAGAAATCCATTTCTTTCAGTCACCGGCAGCGATTGTTACATCAGCATTAGAATTGTTCAGTTAAGGACATTCTAATCACATACTTGTGATCTCACACCTGAAAATGATTAAAGTGTTACAATAAGAGCTTGAGCCATGGAATAGCTGAATGTTCTTTATAGGGATGATAATATGACAGCCAAATCGGTATTAGCTGATAATGGCGTGAGAATTACTACTTTTTTCGGCGTTCCAGCTATGATGTTCCACACGTGCATATTTCTGTGTGTGTATGAGGAGGGGGGGAGGGGGAGGCGGTTTGGGTTTTTTGCATATTGGCAGCATTATGGCCCGTCACCTATGTACAGTACTAGGGCTGTCAAAAATTGGTCAAAAATTTGAATATTCCTTCAAAAAAACATAATAGAGTAAATAAAGAAATAAAGATGCCAAAAACAAGTCAGACCGGTTTCAAAAAGAAATCAGACAGCACAGAGCCTGGCTATTCAGACTTCTTCTCATTTACAAGGAGCAGATCAGGGAACCAGAGGAAACACATAAAGTTATAACACGTTCATTCACTAGTCACAAACCTCTGCTTAAATAAACGAAGGCACTTGGGCGGAATAAATTCAAGGTCTATCCCAGCTTTCTTTCTTTCCACCGGGGAGCGCGGTCACAAGGGAGACGCAAGGACGCACGGTGTGCAGAAGAAACGTTAATTAGCTGACCTCCATCTTGAATCAATTCCCGGCTTGCTACATCATGCACCCTCAAGAAAACCTTAAGCGCACAATCTGCATTTGATCGTACAAAAAGAACTGCTTTATGATAAAAACACACACACACACACACACACACACAGACACACACACACACACATACATCGGTATACACACTCCACAGCACCCACGCTGCACAAGGCCTTGCTATAGGTCATGTTTGCGCACGTCAGCGTTGTCCTCATAGTCCCTCTCAACCCGTGTTATTTGTTCACTTTTACAAACTTCATGATTCACACTAAAGACAACGTTCAAGCCAACATTACAACATTACCCACAATGCTTGTTGGACATGCCACACTAGCTAAGTCCACCAAGGCAGGCCTAAGCTTGGGCAGATGGAATAACCTGTTGGCTGGAAAAACCACAAAAAAGCAAACCAGGAGTGCGCTATAACCACCCCCAAAAATAAAGAACCCATTAGGCAAGATTTAGAGGGGCAGAGGCTAATCTGGCTCGGAAAAGGGGGGAGGAAGGGAGGGAGGGCGAGAGAGAGAGAGAGAGTGAATTGAATTGCATTGAGAGAGAGAGAGAAAGATAGAAAGGAGACCTTTCATTCCCCTTTATTTAACAGTTAAAGGAGACATATACAATTATTGTAATTCAAATTAGAGAAAAAAATGAATAAAAATCAAAACAAGAACAACAACAAAAACAACCAAAAGAAAAGAAAAGAAACAAAAATAGACTATAGACCCATAGACTATAAAAATAAATAGAATATATAAATGAATTTTTTTCTGTAAGAGAAGAAGAGAGATGCAGAGCGAGAGAGACAGAGACGGAGAGAGAGAGAGAGAGAGAGAGAGAGAGAGAGAGAACGCCTTCATTATTCCGATTTGTTTTTCCAGGGTCTACGTGGAGCCTCCGGACCTCCAGTGGAAAAACACCAGCGCAGCTGTGACCAAAATAACAAGAGTCACGCGAAAGCTCTCCGCTAATATGCCTGGAGGGCTCAGATATCCCCACGGTTACACACGTGCACATGCACATGCACACGCCCAGGCCTGCACTCACGCACACATGCACACGCCCAGGCCTGCACTCACGCACACATGCACACGCCCAGGCCTGCACTCACGCACACATGCACACGCCCAGGCCTGCACTCACGCACACATGCACACGCCCAGGCCTGCACTCACGCACACATGCACACGCCCAGGCCTGCACTCACGCACACACGCACACGCCCAGGCCTGCACTCACGCACACATGCACACGCCCAGGCCTGCACTCACGCACACATGCACACGCCCAGGCCTGCACTCACGCACACACGCACACGCCCAGGCCTGCACTCACGCACACATGCACACGCCCAGGCCTGCACTCACGCACACATGCACACGCCCAGGCCTGCACTCACGCACACATGCACACGCCCGGGCCTGCACTCACGCACACATGCACACGCCCAGGCCTGCACTCACGCACACATGCACACGCCCAGGCCTGCACTCACGCACACGTGCACACGCCCAGGCCTGCACTCACACACACAAGCACACGCCCAGGCCTGCACTCACGCACACATGCACACGCCCAGGCCTGCACTCACGCACACGTGCACACGCCCAGGCCTGCACTCACGCACACATGCACACGCCCAGGCTTGCACTCACGCACACGTGCACACGCCCAGGCCTGCACTCACGCACACATGCACACTTTCATCTGCCTGAGCAGCTCGTGGGCACAACAACCCTTTCCAGGTATCAGAGCTTTCGATTGGTCAACAACAATTCCCACCCCCTCTTTTCTCAATTCATCCAGGTGACAGGGGAAGGCAAGGTACCCACAAAAAATCAGAATTTCATTAAAAGACTTATTAGTGATGTATTAGATATACAAGATATGTAAGTCACTTACGGATAACTAAGGGAGTACTGCTGTATATACAGTATGAGACCACACAACATCTTCCAGATCCGACGCTACAATTCAAAACATCGCTAAGTATAGCACTATATTTTCATCAAATAAAAACGGTTACCGTTGACTTTATTCTTTATCGTCAATAGCCTGTACATCACACGACTCTCTTTTTTCTGAATGACTGAACAGAAATCTGTGAGTTTTTCCACCCGTTTAAGTTTTTAATCTCTGATGTTTTAGTTAACGGAAGATTTGGGGTGGCCCGGTCTGCGGCTCACCGACAGAGAAGCGGCGCCTGCTCGCTGCACGTGACCGTTTCAGTTTAAAATGTCCACCGGTTACTGTTAACAGTCAGGTTTACAGAGGCTGGGAAGTACAGCTGCCAGCCAATAATAAACACTTAATGCCAGCGTGTGCTTCCTGTAAGCGTTTCCCCCGTTTCCCTGCCTTTCCCATACAGACAAAGAGCAGTGGAGAGAGAGGAGAGAGAGGAAGATGTCAACATTTTTCGGTATCAAAGTGGAGGATGAGGAGCGTATCGAGCTGTGGAAGGAAGATTAAAGGGTCTATTTTATCCAGCCGCAGACAAAGGAAGCCGAGCACAGAGACAGGAAGAGACGGCGTGACGGCAGAGCCGCCGTCTATTTCGAGCCGCGCTGAGTGATGTGTCAGCTTCCAGAGCACCGCTCGGGGGGGGGGGGGGGGGGGGGGGGGAGCGTCACCGTTCCGTAAACGCGGTTTCCCGCCTTTTTAGGACCTGAAGTGCTGTGTCAACCTTGCCACCCCCCCCAGACTTAGACCAGCCCCCCTTTAAACCCAGACCTCTCCCCCTCTCTCAAATTTTGTCTCCTTCCTCCCTTACTCTCTAACTCACCCTCAAACTCCCCTTCCATCTCCCTCTCATCCCCCCCACCCCCCCCCCCCCTCCCTCGCTACTCTCATCTCTCAGCAAGGTGGAATCACAGGTGCCGGGCTGAAGTGAACATCGTAACCGGAGAGGTGAAAGCAGCAGGCCGCGAAACCTGGAACATTCCGGAGGCTCGGCAGGCCTTTGGGGGGGGGGGGGGCTGACATTCGGTCCCCACGCCCGCTGTAAATCTAACCGGCTCTGAAGCCGCTCGGCCAGCAGCCAGGCGGAGAGACGACCGGACTCTCCCGACAGCGAAGCTTACTGCACGTCAAACGGATGAACTACCACAAGCGGCCATTAGAGAGAGGGGGGGGGAGGGGGGGCGGGGCCCCTCCCTCTGCCTGACGAGATTCCAGTGAGAACGCACAAAAAGTCTAATTTATTACAATTTCGTTATGAGTCATAATATTTACTGAAATAACTACAATGGTTACATAACAGGAAGCAGTTCAGTTCCTTAAGGAGCTGAGCTTGTGACCAGGGTTTTTATTTTATTTTTGTATAGTGCCTGGCTGAAAGGCACTGAAACCTCACCCTTAAACGCACGCAGTGCTTAACTCCTATCGTTCCCGTTAACGTTCAGTTCTATAGGTAACGTAAGCAACGTCACCCTGGACAACAGGTGGGCCAATGATTATGATGTAAATAATGGGCAGAACGGCCGGCTGATTGGACGGGACTTTTGGACAGGAAGCACTGTAGCTAGCGCTGGGTTCTGATAGGCTAATCTGAGCGGGATGTGATGCGGGACACCTAACCGCAGAGGGAACGTTTCGGCTGAGCACGGTACCGCCGGGGGGCTCGTTGCCCCCAGGGGCAGCAGTCGCTGCTTCGGAGGTCAGAAAATCCATTAGGGCGTCCTGGAACGCCTCGCTTCCGTATGGCAGCCGCCCCCAAAAACCCATTAAACTGAGGACGTGACCCCCCCGCCCAGCACTTTACCCCCTCCCTCGGGCCCCCGCACTCCAGAGCCACCGTCCCGGTGAAAGGGGTCTCCGCCAGCCGGCCAACTTGCAGCGATTGGCCAGCCGCCGCTGCTGCCCCCCCCCTTCGCAATTTCGGGGACCGGTCAGGGCTCCGGGGCGAAAGCCAGGATAGCGATCGAGGCCGGCGTGCGGGGGGGGGGGGGCAGGGGGGCGACGGAGAGCCATTAAATTTGGCCGGAGGAGCGCGGAGATTGTGGAAGCCTGAGCAGGCCACGCAGTTTTATTTTTTTTTTTCAACCGACGGCAAAAACTACGAAAGGGCGTAACCATGGCAACGTCAACTGCGGTCATGACCTACGCTCAGCCACGGCTCACCGGGCGAATGCATAACATGCTCGAGATTTGGGATTTTTCGGGGAAAATATTTATTCAGAACAATTCAATGCAAAGCAAATGATATAACGCGCACACACACACACACACAGACACACACACAAGGAGAAAGGGAGTATGAGAGAGCTCTCCACGATCCTAAACCTTCGTACAAACCTACAAAACTAAAAAAAAACAGTGAGTGACCACAGTGCTGTTCTTGTCATGTTTAATTTTTAAAAATCTATCCCTCATTTAAATTTTTCATTAAGCTACACATTTGTGGATATACATTGTTTTGATGAACAAGTGGTTAAGGGGAAGGATGTAGAAATAAGTGTCACTAAGTGCTTTTCAGCAATGAAGACCTCTGCCATTTTACATCCTGAAATGCTGCAGCAACACAATCCAATTTATTGTTTTGCCAATAGAGCTCAATTAAATTGAACTGAATTGAGTCAGCGCATAAATGTCATAGAAAGCTAAGTTAAATAATTTTTAGCACCGTCTCCTTGATTATTGCCCCATGGGGGTGGGGGCTGGGGGTGGCTGGGGGGGGGGGGGGGGGGTTGATTTAAAAGGCTCACTGGGTGGTGTATGTGACAGCCCCGTCTCCTTCCCCTTATACTAGCTTTCAAGTAAAAAAAAAAAAACGTTTTTTCTTTCTTTTTTTTTGTTGGCAAATAAAAGACGGGGTGGTGAAGCAGTGGAGTGGTTATTAAAACCCGAAGCTTGAAAGGCTATCCAAGGCGCAGTTTTTTCCTGTGATGTCCAAGCAGATTGCATTGTGCAGGGCCAGGGTGTACATATTAATTACAACAGCAACAGGCCTCGTTGCCTCGTCGCGTCTTTCATCTTCACAGGCTTTTGAGAGACACAATGAGCTTTTTTGTGAATCAAAATGGCACCTGGGGTGGTCGTGAAAAGGAAGAGGAGAAAGAAAGAAAAAAAAAACGCGCAGAAAACAAAGCACCAGAAGCACTTCTTGTCACTTTTTTTATTTTGACGGCCATTGGTTCGACGTGTCCAATTATAAACACTTTCATTGATGTGTCTCCCGAAAAAGCCTGAAATTAAATGCAGGCCTTGATTAGATACACACATCCAACAAAGAGAGGAAAGTGAACTGTAGCTAATTCACCAGAGAGCAACCTTAGGATACATCTGTACAGCCACCAGGGTGTAAACAACAGCACCCATCTTTTAAACCTAAACGGGCTCTCAACCGTTTTTTGGCAGCATCAGCAAGGATCTTACACGCTCGTAAACGTTGTTTTTTTGGGGGGAATGCCGGGATATCTTAGGCAGTCAATTTTCTGAACTGTCTTCTGTCTGTTTTTATCAGTTGTGTCACGCGTGCGTCAGTGCAACAAACTGCGCTCCACGTACATTTTATTTTCTGACACTGACGGCACAATCAAAGTTCTTGCAGGAAAAAAAAGTACATAAAAGTTATTCGCTTCTATTATATACTGCATACTCATATGGGTTACAATACAGGAAATTTTACCCTGTCACCAAATCATTCACAGCAAACGAAGCATGAATTATGCCTTATTTAGCGAGTAGTAAACAAATCGAAACAAAAAGTAAACGGGTTGCAAACACATACTGAACTTATATTTTCTGGAATATTCAGAATTGCTGTTTAGAATTAATGTCAGGTATTAGCACTGCCAGCTGCAGCAAACTCAAGTGTTTTCCTGATCAAAGCAGAAAAAAGTGTATATATATATATATATATATATATATATATATATGTATATTTATGTATCTTCTCACTTACTAACAGGCTGTGCACTTTTAGTTCATTTACAGCATACTAGCATTTTAAAAAATCCATTATAGATCTTAGTTAATAAGCGCTAATAGGTATTGATAAACAGACGCAGGAAGTAAAATTTTCTAAAGATGTCCGCGTGTAAGATAAATGAGCACATGTTTACTGAAAAAGCCAATAAGAGCATTGGAGGCCAAGTGGCCAATTAGACGATTGGGAAGGATGACTCGACAAGCTCCTGATCTCCGGCAAGATCGAGCCTTCCTGCAAAATAATCCCCCAGGCAGGGAGGAGATTCCACCGCCGAAGAGAGGCGGAGAGGGGGAGAGGGGAGAGAGACAGAAGGAAAGAGACAGAGAAAAGAGAGCGAGTCAGAGAAGGAGACAGGGGGAAAAGGAGAGACAGATGAAGAGAGAGGGGAAGATAAGTCGATCTTGAACGTATGTTTAAGAAAACGGCCTTCCCACTATATTCTGCCACGGAGCCCTTGTAAAATGGTGAATGCCTCAGCCTATAAAATGGACTCCCAAGGAACTGTATATGAATATTATGTGAAAAATACAATCTCTTTATCCACCTTACATGAGTATTATTTCTAATGTAAGATTTTTGTATTTTTTTTTTAAACGTGGAAGAGACTTCTAAAAAAAAGTAAACTGTCAAGTACTGAATAACTCATTCCATACAGCCAACTAAAAGGTAACACAGACACCTGCTCCAATTAACACTTGCTACTCAGATATAAAACTCCTACTCAGATATAAATTGCAATTACCTGTCGTCAGATATTTTTATGAAAAGTGGTTAGATGTGCTGCAGCTAAACTGCCAGCTCTGGGAATGTGTGAAAATGCTGAATCCAGTAGCAGAAAAAATAAATAACTACAAATTTGGACTGGTTTCCACTTCATAATAAAACAAAACAAAAACAGATTGTATTACATTAAATGCGGTCTTCTACAATGTAAAGTGAACTCGCCCCACTGTCATCATGTGACACTCTCCTTTGGGTGCTATTGGTCAGCTTTGTGTGATTGACACCTTTGCTGGTTGCTAATTTCTAACCTACCGGAGCCACAGAAGCTAAGAATTTGTCTCTTTTTCAGCTTAAAGACAGAGAAAATAAAATCGCTGTCGGCCTTGTTACGCTGCCTGTTATGAAAGGCGCTCCGTGATTGGTCCAGCTCCTGTTCTCGTACGAGTGAGATGACATCACGCCCGCCTTATCGCCGTTTGAGCGTCTCTAGTTGGAGGCGGCGTGCGTGCCGAAGCTGCCGTTGTGTTAGATCGCAGGCGGTCACCCTGCCGAGCGCGGAACAGCACGTTTAGTTCAGCTGCCCTCCGAGTGCTCCACAGCTGCCACTCACTCTCCGGATCAGGAGACTTTTTTAAAAACCAAAAATAAAGAAAGAGAAGGAACGAGAAAAAGAAAGAGAAAAAAATGGGAAAGCGTTTGAGGCTCACGCGCATGTTGTGGGAGGGGAGGGGAGGGGAGGGGTGCGGGGGGGGTCCTGTGTTTGTCGCCTGTGCTCTGTGGAGGGCTAGGGTCAAAGGTCAAAAGGCCTTTGAAGGCCGTGTTCAGAGGCCTTTGAAGAACGGAGAGTGGCTCTCAGCCTAGGAGGGACAAGACAGGAGCACGCGCATGTGTCAGCGATGCTCAGGACTGCCTGTTGACCTGGGTGGGGACTGAATCATGGCCAGGGAGAAAGAGCTATTAACCCTTTACGGTGCAAGATCACAAACACGTGATTGGAATGTTCTTAACCGAATGGTCTAATGAGGATGTGACAACCACTACCGGTAATTGAACGCAATGGAGTTTGAGAACACTGAAATAGGTGAAAAAAACTCCAAATTATCTACTCATCAAAGGGCTAAACAGTGAAACCGACTTCATAATGAAACTGTGATTGAAAAGCCCTTCTCTTCCCCACCAAGCTGCGCTGTGGTGACGTCAAAACGCACATCAAAAACAAACAAGCAAAATATTCTCATTTCCGTAATTTAACTCCTGCGGGGGACAATATATTGGTCTGAGCAGCGGACCGAAATAGCTTTCACCACAACAGCTCACGCTGGAAACGCGCACACGGCGTGACACAGTCACAAGAGGACCGAGCAAAGAAAGTGTTGTGGCTGCCTAACGCCATCGTGCTTACGGTCTTTAAAGCTCCTCCTGCTAAAACACGCCTCGCCGTTTCTCCTGCGGCCCCCTGGGAATCTGCCTTCTCGCCACGCTTGTAAAAACCCATCTTAAAAGGAAGCATTCTCCGCTCGTTTCTTTCTTCTTCCCCCCCCTCTCTCTCTCTCTCTCTCTCTCTCTCCCTCTCCCTCCCTCCCTCCCTTTCTGCCTCCCTCTCTCTCTCTCTCTCTCCCTCTCCC
>NC_049203.1:6741680-6754180 GCF_013347855.1 Anguilla anguilla
ACACTCCGTCGCGAAGCAATGGCGGTTAAAACGCGATATTCATGAAGGAGGCCGTTTAAATTACGCTCGCTCCGACCAGCTTTAGCGCCTCCTCTTTTTTTATGCGGGAACGGGATTCGTTACTAGGGCGTCCTCCGAAATTCCTTTGCGGCGCGCTTCCTGACGCGAATCTCCGCATCTTGCCCGCGTCCTTGGCGGATCGATAGACGCTACGGAAGGATCGCGCGCGTTTTTTTTTTTAGCGTGTCTGAAGGGTCGGTTTACGAAAACAGAGGGGGGAACAGGAACAAACGCCAAAAAAAACGAACGCGCTCCCGATCATCGCGGGGTCCTCCGACGGCACCGGCGGTCCCCTCACCTCTCCTCCCGTACGCCAGAGTCGCGTAGCGGTACCGATGGAGGCTCCGCCCTGCCCCGCCCCCCCACCCCCGCCCCGCCCCCCCCCCCGCCCAACGGTACCACCACCGTAGCGCAGATATAAACCCGGGGACACGCTGCGAAGGGCTCCCTCTCGCAGACGGCGCCCCCGTTTGACACCGAAGCCGTACGGCGCGTTGTTCACGGATAAAACAGGGAGGCGGTAAATCCAGTTCGGCTAACGAGCCGGGGCCCTTAACGTAGCCCATCTGCGAGCGGCGGCAGACGCTTGTTTGTTTCTTCCACGCTTGTCATCGACTGGCACGATAACAGGGAGCGTCTTTTTTTTTTGTTTTTTTTTACGAGTCTTCCCCATCTGGAATACAGCCACAGGGCCTACATGCAATAAAAAAAAGTAAAAAAAACCCATCGTGATGTCATCGTTTCATTGCATTCTCCTCAGGATCTGCAATTAAGGGATTGTTTTAAATGGCTTACATGCGCCTACAGTGTAAACAACCCACAGAACAAGTTTGATGTCCTTACACGTTTCACGTCGGCCATTTTCTGTCATTTGACATGACGAAAATGCCGGTCAAATTTATGAATATATAAAAATGGATCCCACTTCTGAGGCACCTTCTATGGAAATCACAAAATTAAGTGCTTTACAGTGCTCAGTGGCCATTTTGTGCCAGACCATTCCTCATTTGTCACATGCAGGCCAAAATGAAAGGGGAGGGGCCTATTTAAGCTCTTGTGTTGAGAGACTGAATGAAACGGGGCCAAAGGAAAAAAAAAAAAAAAGCCGAGGATGAATTCCCCTTAGACGCTCAGTTTCACGTTTATCGGGGGGTTTTCCTCAGAGTTTCTGCTATAAGGGGCCGTCACCAAAGGGACACTCCACATCCACGCTTCCCTCCAGCCCTCTTCGCTCAGCTCTAACCCCTCAGCAGCCGCACGAGAAGAGAAAAAAAAAAAAAAAGAGCAAAATCTGACAGACTTCGATGACGAGCCCTAATCATTAGCAGAGTCGCAGGCAGGCGAAACCCACGCAATCTGTGCAGCGAAAGGAGTCCTGCGGAGCTACGGCACAGCGGGTCACTGGAGTACCCGAGCGAGAGAGAGCTGGAGAGCTCTTCTGCAGAGCGTCGCGGTACTAAACGCACCGAAATTGACTCTTGACTCCGTCGCTAATTTCCCAGACAGGCACCTTTCACAATGGGAGCCTCGTACAGCTAACATCTGGCGCGCTCATCAGCTTACGCAGCCAAAACGCATTTATCGCCACTTACGAATATAGCCGGTTAGCAGATGCCTTTTAACGAGAACGGCTAGCGGAAAGGAGCATTTAGCGCTGAGAAGGCAGCGCCAGAGCCATGGGGTGGGCGGCAAAGTTACAGTGAAACCAACGCCGGCGTCGAGGCGCGTTACCGCGGCGACCGGGGGGGGGGTCGCGCTCAATTCCAACAGCGGTACCGCCAGACCCGGTTTTTTTTTTTGGACCGGGTGCCCTTTAAGCGGTAAGTCTTCCCCATTCATAAAGCACTGCAACACGGACTCGGCAGACCTGGGGATTTATGAGTAGCGTCCTAAGCCTTGTAATCCACGCAATGACAGCACAAGATTACATTTATCCTTTTTTTTTTTTTTTTTTTAAACAACTGACGATTCCCAGCGGGTTTCAGCGAGCGGAGCGTCTTCTTTCCCGCCCAACAGCAAACAGAGAAAGCTCCTGTGAGAGGGAAGCGGTTTCCCCTGAGAAATCTCCTCCCCGAGTTTCCTCCTCCTCTCCGCTCGAACACAAAGGGGCCCTTTTGTGGGCGCGCGTGCGCTACAGCGTGTCTGTGCTCCCGAAACGTCAGTCACGGGCTCCTCGCTCCTGTCAGAGGGGGGAACGCGGCCCTTTGAAATCCACCTGTCAGACGGATGTGAGAACAGAGGGCCTGTACCCCCCTCCCCCCCTGCAGAGGAGGAGGAGGAGGAGGAGGAGGAGACGAAGGCTCTGCACCGCGGCGCGTGATCTCTGCACGATCCGCCTCTAGTCATTAGTGGCGGCATCAAACACTTCCTGTTCCGCCTCCGTGGGTTTTTTTTTTTCGCGTGCCACTGACATGCCGGATCGAAGACGACAGCCAGGCTCCCGCCCCATTGGCTGTCGCAGAGAGAACCCCCCCCCCCCCCCCCCCCCCACACACACACACACACCCCCACCCCGCTCACTCTGATTGGCGGTAAAAGGCCCATGCAAATGCAATTTGTTCCGCTGGTTCCAGGACGCCGCGGCAGAGAGCGACGTGACACGGACAGCCCAGGCGGCTGAAAATGAGACCCATAAAAAAAGAAATAAAAAAAGGGCCCCTGATTGGCTCTACAGCCGGGGGGCGTGTCATTTATTTTTCATGGGTCTACATCAGAAAGAAAAAAAATTGCAGCAAGGCACCTCAGGCAAAGTCACCTTAGAGTGGCCCTGTGAATCCAACGGGGAGGCAGCATAGCACAGCGGTAAAGGAACTGGGCTTGTAAACCTACCCCCACCCCACTCCCCCCAAGCCCCTCCCTTTAATCTCAAACAGAACACACACGCTTCTGTGTCATCAAGATGTGTGCACTGCCAGTGTAGCATAATGGTGAGGCAGCTGGGTTTTTAAACTTAGAGGTTGCAGGTTCAATTCCCTGATAAAGCACAGTGCTTGTAGCCTTGAGCAAGATTCTTAACCTGAATTGCTTCAGTACACATCCAGCTGCATAAATGGGTAAAGATGAAAACTGTGTAAGAGCATCTAACTTAAAAAATTAAAAATGAACTTCAAGTGCTTTCCTCAGATTTGTATGCTCCTTTCAATAAAAAAGGAAGAATACTGAGAGAGTTCCATGACTTGCAACATTCAAAGCTGGACAACTTTAGCAAAATTATATAATTTCAAAAAATTAATCAGTGCACCACTACGCACCTTCCTCCAATATAAAAATTTCAATTTGAGAGTTGTTGACATGACCCTATTTTTGTGTCTTAGAAATGTTCTGTCTAGCCAATGTGGCTAATCATATACAATATACAACAATGCTGTCTGCTATTTGAAATCCAGTCCTATTATACTGTATTGTGTGTGTGTGTGTGTGTGTGCGTGTGTGTGTGCGTATGAGTGTGTGTGTTCAAACAGACCTGCACTGAAAATACAGCAAACTTTCTTACTCTACAATTCCTGGCGCTGTTTGAGTTATGCACATTGACAGACTGGGGTGGGGTTGATAGCTGGGGTTTCTAAAGTGCAGCACTGCACTGAAAGACCAAAAGACTCGTCCAATAATGTGCTCTGCTGAAACACACCAAATGCAGACATTTCTTCTCTCTCAAAAGGTGATAATAACTGTAAATTTTCCCCCAGAAAAAGGTGACAGTATTTCTGAAGTTCCCCGCTGGATTGTAGCTGATGTCGGCAAAGCAAGCTTATTTACAAGGAGCCTTTACGGCGCGAGTGGTGAGTGGAACATGGATCACAACTAAAGTTTGGACAGAATTGGGTCTGTCTGCGGCGGCGAGCAGCGAGAGCCTTTTTTTCCCCGGACGATCCTCGGGATGGATACTCCTGTCACCGGGAATTTAACACGCTTCACTCCAGAGGAGCCGCATCCGGGTCTCCACAAAAAAAAAAAGAAAAAAGAAGTGCTTTCAATCGTCTGCGCGCGGGGGCTGGGGGGGGGGGGGGGGGGGGAGGCGCGGGGGGAGCAGCAGACAGATGGACGCAATAAAACCTATCGACATGTCGTCGAGGGGGTGGGGGGGTGGGGGGGGGGGGGCCGGGCGTAAATCAGCGAGCGGACGGCGACAGCTTCCAATCAGCCGCTCTCCCGCCATAATAACTCAAAGCTCTGAGTCGGCGGCGGAGGAGCGCGATTGCGCGCCGACCCCCCCCCCCCCCCCGCCACCCACCTCAACCCCCCCCACCACCCACCTCAACCCCCCCCCACCTAATCACAAGGCTCCGAGGCCAGGCTTTATTGTCTGCTGGTAATGGGACGGGGGGATTTCTCATTTGTAACCGTATAAAAAGGCAATTAACCGAGACGTGAATAAAAGCTAACGAACAATAGCGACCGTCCGTCACGTCACGCACCACCATCAACCCCGAGTTGTCTTCTTCTTCTTCTTCTTTTTTTTTAAAGTCGCTTTTCTTTTTTATTGTTTGTTTCTCTGGTTCTCTTGAAATTGGCATTTCGTGTTTTTGTGCTTCGCAAACACGAGAGGGAGAGCGTTTTTGCCGGTGCAGATCACGCAAACTAAACATCTCTTCCGGTGGATTTAGGAAGAATGTGCTCTCTGCTTGCCGTGAAAAGGCGTGCCCTGTTGTCTGCTACATTCCTCGGCCGCGGTACGACCTGCTCCATTCTACCTTTTCCATCACTGCGTTTAGACAACATCTGCCATCCTCTGGCCTCGTCCCTCCATCCTCTGAAGAGAGTGAGAGTAACGCTCAGCTAAGTCTGCCCCTCCAGGACAAGCAGCATCACGTGGGTTTTGTTAACCAGCCTCTACAGTACGGCGTGCCACAAACAGGACAGGAAAACCGCTGGCAGGTTTCGGCGACATTACACGAGGCAGTTCAGTACAAACCCAGAGAGAGAGCAGGATGAGAATAAATAACCCGGGGGGGTGGGGGGGTAAGGGGGTGGGGGGGGGGATCTAAAAGGCTGAAAATCAAACGACCTCACTGCAAACTAGCACGTTCTCTCCCTCTCCGTCAGCGAAAGGATTTTCAC
Organism: Anguilla anguilla; assembly: GCF_013347855.1. Classification (NCBI taxonomy): domain Eukaryota; kingdom Metazoa; phylum Chordata; class Actinopteri; order Anguilliformes; family Anguillidae; genus Anguilla; species Anguilla anguilla. The sequence goes on from NC_049203.1 coordinate 6,746,799, forward strand.
ACTTCCCTGCCCTTCATGCGTGAGAGACACGTGCCCCCCCCTCGGTGGTTCACGCGTGAATCCCCCCCAAACTTTGGCCCCCGCGCCCTTTTCCTGGCGGCAGCCGGAACATGAAGACGCAGCGGCCGTGATCCCCGCGGGTTTGAGGCACCGCCAGAGTTTGGCACGGTCCTGAAAGTCCGTTAGGCTTCTGCTGATGAGGAGCTGTGATAAAGGTTAATTACTCCCTCTCTCTGGCCTCCCATGACCTGGGGGGGGGGGGGGGGGGGGGGGGGGGGGGGGGGGGGGGGGCAGGGGAGAAGGTGGAGTGATGGGGGGAGGGGGGGATGGAATGATAGGGGGAGGGGTTGGGTTTGGGGGTTGCGGGGAGGGGGGGGATGGAGTGATGGGGGAGGAGGTGGGTGGTGAGGGGTGATGGAGTGATTGGGGGAGAGGTAGTGGTAGGGGGGTGGATAAGTTTTTGGAATGAAGGCTGGATTTCTGGACAGTGGAGCGGAATGAAAGGACTGCGGAATTCACGGAGAGCTCGGCTGACGGTTCGCGTATTTTCGAGAAGAAAAAGAAAGAAAAAAGAAGAAAAGAAAAAAAGAAAGGAAAATGGCAGAACTCCCGAGGGTGAACGACGCAGGCGAACTGCGGCGGAGGGAGAACCCGCCGAACCCGTCACACCGATTGCAGTAAATGCAAATGTAACATTTCGCGAGGAGCGGCGAAGCCAGGAAGCATCGCTCTTCCGTGCCCCACCCGGCCCCCCCACACGCCCCCCCACCCGCCTGCCCGCCCACCAGAGTGGCTCTGTCCGGGAAACCGTCTCCCGTTCTGACCAAAGGCCAGACGACCTCAGCGCCGCGCGGGTTGATGTGCGATCGGCCTTCCTGTTTCCTCCTGTTTCCTCCTGTTTCCTCCTGTTTCTGGGACAAAAAATTGAGTTAAGTAGCGGATGGCGGATGGAAACCCTGGTGGAACGGGACGTCCCAGATCAGACGGGTGGCATACTGAAGGCCGTGTCTCCACGCCGCCGCCCCCCGCCACCCGCCCCCCCCCCCCCCCACCCCCCCGCGAATCGCGCAAGCCCATGACGTCCTTCTGGGACGCAACACTGCGGCGTTAAGGCTGGACTCCGCACACTAAAGCCTGAAGGGAACTGAAGCAGGGGAGAGGAAAGCAGAGGGACTGAAAAAACTCTGAGAGACGGGCTAGGGGGAGAGAGAGAGAGAGAGGGAGAGAGGGATAGAGAGAGAGAGAGAAAGAGCGAGAGAGAGAGAGCGAGAGAGAGAGAGGGAGAGAGAGAGAGAGAGAGAGAGAGAGAGAGACAGAGTGTGAGAGAGAGAGAGAGAGAGAGAGAGAGAGAGAGAGAGAGAGAGAGAGGAGCCGTAGAGCCGGCTTCGGCTCACAGGAGCCCCAGACTTCACGGGGCGGACGCTGCAGTTTGAGGACAGCCGGATCCTTTAGAGCCGGTGGGTTTTTGATGACGGGGCACAGAGTTTAAAATAAAAACCCTCCTCTCCTCTCGGAGATCTCTATCTGCCGGCCGGCATTTAGAATACGAGGGACGTCCTCGCCTGCCCTTCTGCCGGGACGTTCGCCGAGCTCCGGTGCGGAGATACCGCGAAGCCGGCCCGTCTCCCGCCGGCGAAACGAGAGTTCTCCCACAGCGTTCCCACAGCGTTCCCACAGCGTTCCCACAGTTCAGTTTTCCCACAGTGTTCCCACAGTTTTCCCACAGCGTTCCCACAGTTTTCCTACGTCACCGGAAGACGATTAGGCGTAATGATGTGTGCGTGAAAGGTGGAAAATGAGTGAGAGAGGAAGACAGAAGTTTTGAGGAAACAGGGTAGATTGAGAGGAAATAACTAAATTAAAGTCGTCATTTCATCACCTTCCAATTTTTATTTATCTATTTTATTTTTTTTTGGCACTTACTCGGATCTCAAAAGAACTTTGCCGAGAAGGGAAGAAGCGGACCGAGCATCAGAAAAGTGTAGGAATACACGGCGGCCATTTTGCACCAGACATCAGCCGAGGTGAAGCGAGGAGAGTTACCGAGCCGGCTGAACTGGGGGATGATTGGGCGACAGGTGGAGTCAGGACCCCAGTTTAAGGTCTAATCCGAGAGACTGTGTCTGACAGCACAGAGCCTCTGTCACAGAACTGGGATTTATCGGGTCCAGAGGGAGCACCTCCCACTTCTGGCCCGCCGACAATTCTTCCAACCGGACCCCTGCTTTCCCACAGGGTCTCCCAGCCGAGCTAACCGAGCCCACAGCAGCTTAGATTCAGCAGCGGGAGACATGGGGCTACGGCTACTGAGGAGAGAGAGAGGTGTCTGACATTATGTATTACCCCTCTTCTCCTATTGAAGCTGACACAGACACACACACAACACAGACACACACATACACTCTTTCTCTGTCTCTCTCTCACAAACACAGGACCACAGACACACACACTCTCTCTCTCTCTCTCTCATACACACACACACATGCCCATAGAGACACACACACACACACATACACACTCTCTCTCTCTCTGTATCTCTCTCATACACACACACACATGCCAACAGAGACACACACACACACACACACACACTCTCTCTCTCTCTGACTCACTCTCATACACACACACGCACACACATGCCCACAGACACACACACACACACACACACACACACTCTCTCTCGCATATACACACACTCACACACAAACACACACACACACACAGGAGTGTGTTTTTCAGGAGCATTTCTCCATTAACGCATGGTAATTATGTCTTTGTGAAAGGAGGGTGGGGAGTCGTGGCGGTGGGGCGGGGGGGGAGGGGGGGTGCGCGGACAGTGCGGTAACAGCAGCTTCACTCTTCTGCACTCTACAGAGCGAGCCTCTCACACAGCCGGCCCCACGGGGGGGATCTCATTTCCAGAAACGCAGCCAAAAATAAATTAATGACGAATAAAATATAAATTTTAAAAAAATAAAAGACCGGAGACAGGCTGACAAGAGCGTCCCAGAACAAGCGGGGGCCGATAAAAAAACCGGAGAGGGTGTCGAAACGCTCCCCGTGGCACCCCGTCCCCCGATAGCCCCTCGCTGCAGAGAGCCACACCGGACGCTAATGAGGAGTTCATGTGTGCTGAGTCGGCAGATTCCAGCATGAGTCAGAGTATGGGGTGGGGGGGGGGGGGGGGGGGGGGGGGGGGGGGGGGGTGGGGGGGGGGGATGAGAGACGGAACATTCCGGAACCTGCCACGGGCCGGGATTCCGCAAGGCTGATACACCTCTACGGCTCGGACACCTAAAAGCCTCCCCCCCCACCACCGGAATTCCCCCTCACACCTCCAGAGCTAAAGTAGCCGCGAGCTAAAGTAGCGCATTACCTTGTAGCCGTAGCGGTACTTACGGGGGATTTAAAGACTGATAGCCGCAGCGGAAGACACATTTGCTCAGTCTCAGGAGAGGGGCACGCTTGCTTTGACCAAACCCCCCCCGTCCCCCCACCCCCACCCCCAGCCGCCCCTCTCCCCTCCCCCCCCCCCCACCTCAGCACATTAAATCTGCTCGAGCCCTGCTGACTCAGGAGCTGAGCAATCGGGGGCCGCTTTTAATTGCGGACATGCTCCGTCCCTCCTCATCCTTTATTCACATCTCACCGCTTTTCTTCCACTCTCTCTCTCTCTCTCTCTCTCTTTCTCTTTTCAGCCACATGCGTTTCCCCCCCCCCCCCACCCTTTTTCTTTCTTCCCCAGCCGGGCAATTACTGCAGAATGCACAGGCCACTGGCCTCTCCCGTCAGGGATAACCAACGGCCTCGTTAGCTGGATTATTTACGGTGCGTTCCGCCCCGTCCCGTCCCGTCGGACTCTCTGGGGGGGGGGGGGGGGGCGGCGTGGGGGTGTTGGGGGGGGCGTAGCTCTGCAGCCCTCTGCTGCCGGCGTGCTGAAATGCAGCCGTCACCGCAGCCCTCCCCCACCCCCGCACGCCCCTCTCCGATTGGACGGGCTGCCTCAGGGCCCGAACCTCCACCCACGCTCGCTGACCGCGGGATCAGGGGCCTGCCGACGCGGCTCGTTAGGGCGGACTTCGTTAGGGGCGTACGCCCGGCGGTCGTGACCGACCCGCTTCAGCTTCCGGCGTTCTCGTGAGCACCCCTACTGTGAGCGACCGGCCTCGATGGTCTGAACCGGCAACGTTTGGGTATTTCACTGAAAGAGGGAGAATGGGATTACGGGAATATCATTCAGATCGTTTCCATCTCCCCCTTCGCTCTCTTAACGACGGTGGCTTAGAGGGACCAAACAGAGCCGCGCGAAGTGAGAGAGAAATCAGTCCCAGTCTGCTCGCTATTTCTCTACTACAAGATTCATAATGTGCACGATAACTTGGCTTTGTATTATAGCAAGAAAAAAAAAACCCCCTAGTAAACCTGTTCTCACTGCGTTGCGTATGGCCGTACAGTATGTTCTTTTTCAACGTCCAAGTGATTTAAGAAAAAAAACAAAAAAACATTGCATGTCAGGGTAACCCTTTAATACGTTTATATAATGCATTTGCTGACCCAGCTGGCCAGAGACAGGACAACCCACTGTGGCCATTACAAAAGGGATCTACGTTACAAAGGCATTAAGTACTCGAATCTATTTGGGTCCTCAGTGCTTTTAGGCTGTCAACAAGGGTGAATCATGCCTCCATGGCAGTGTTTCCCTACCGCTGTTCCTGGAAATCTAACGTCCTGTAGGTTTTCACTCCAACCCTAACAAAGCACACCTCGTTCAGCAGCTAGAGCAGGGCCACCCAAACCTGTTGCTGGAAATCTAACGTCCTGTAGGTTCTCAGTCCAACCCTAACAAAGCACACCTCATTCAGCAGCTAGAGCAGGGCTGTCCAAACCTTGTTCCTGAAGATCCACAGCCTTGTAGGTTTTCAGTCCAACCCCAACAAAGCACACCTCGTTCAGCAGCTAGAGCAGGGGCTGCCCAAACCTGTTTCTGGAGATCTACTGCCTTGTAGGTTTTCAGTCCAACCCTAACAAAGCACACCTCGTTCAGCAGCTAGAGATCTCATTGAGCTGATAATTGGTAGAATAAGCTGTGCCAAATCAGGGTTGAAATGAAAACCTACAGGACGGTAGATATCCAGGAACAGGGCTTTGGAACCACTGCTCTACAGTACAGCATCTACAGAATCTGTCTCACAGCCTCGTAGAAGCACACATAAGCACACAGGACTGCACTGACAAAACTAAGGCACAGAATTACCAGTCTCATTGCAGCGCTTGACTAACATTAACAACAAAAAAAATTACAAAATGATAAAGTTGTGTAGCGAAAGTGAAAGAGCTTCCCGCTCCGTCTCTTTAAAATTCATCTTTTCATGTCTGATCGGTTTGTTTCCCGGAGCCATTATCCGCACATCAAGGCTAAAGGATTTATGGTGTCATTAAGCTCATGAAATTAAGCATACAGGCCCATTTCCTGGAGAGAGTGCGAAGCTGACATGCCACTGAGAGAGAGAGAGAGAGAGAGAGAGAGAGAGAGGAGTGTGTGGCTCTCCTCTTCCTCATCGTTAGCGAGGAGCTGACCCGATCGGTAGCCCCGGTGCCGGACGCCGCCCGTGGTGAAATCGGTTACTCTGGAAACGAAGGAAGCGAAAGAGGCGGACTCTGCGCTGTACTGTGTGTGTTACATCTACAGAACAGGCCCTTGCATCGAGTAGCCAAAACGTCCATCACAGGAACTCATTAAAACTCAAGGGCTTCAGCAGGCAGAGGAACTCCTGGGTTACACACCAGGGTGAAAGGCAGTAGAGGACCTCGGGCATAATTAAAAATGAACATCATTTTTCACCCAATCGCAGCACAGAAGGGAAGTTTTTTGTTTCTATTTTTTTTTTAAAGAAAGCCATTTCCTCTTCCTTGGACATCTCAAATCCAATCAGAAGTGAGGAAAGATTGTTGCCACGGGGAGCCGTGGTTCCCTGATTCCATATTCTCCCAGGAACACGGCGAACCACCGAGCTCTCTCTTTCTCTCTCTCTGAAGCCATGTCTGGGGGAGTGTCCCTGCCTGCTGTGATATCTGCAGCTCTGTGACTCTGAAAGTGCACTGGCGGAAAAGAGATGGAGGAGTGAGAGAGAGAGAGAGAGAGAGAGAGGGAGAGGGGGATGGAGAGAGAGAGAGAGAGACAGTGACAGGGAGAGAGAGCAAAGATGCAAAGAAGAAAAAGTATTGAGGAAGAGGAGGGGCAGAGGTGGGGCACACTCATGCAGAGGGTGAGTACCTACACCCCAAACATACACACACACATTCACACCGTCAGACACATGTAATAATGCACACACGAGCGCACACACATATACATATGGAAGCACATGCACACTCACATTCTTACTCTCTCACACACACACACACACACACACACACACACGCTGCTGTAGATTATATTAAACCCAGTATAGCACCTTTCAGCTATGCTATGCCTCAGATCTGACCTAAGGGGAACTCACGCACAGAAGGCATCCACTCCCCCTCGCTAATGCGGGGCTTTTCACTTAGAGGTTGCAGGTTCAATTCCCACTGCCGTTGCACCCTTGAGCAAGATTCTTAACCTGAATTGCTTCTGTAAAAAAACATCCAGCTGTATAAATGGATAGTGTGTTTGAAAAAAAAACAACATGCTGTGAAAGGAATTCTGGGTAAAAGTGTCTGCAGAAAGCCTAGATGGAATGGATATGTAATGTCCTTCAGCAAGCCCTCACCACCACCACCATCGTCTTCATCATAAACCCACTTAGCTCCTCCTGCTGGTCCTAATGGCATGTCTCACGCAATCTATAAACCCCCTAACCCTTTGAAGTGTAGGTTAATTGGAATGTTTTTTTTCCTTCAAAATTCTAAGTCAGTGTTCAAGAACTCTGTTGCTTTCAATTGCCAGCAGCGATTGTGACATCAGCATCAGAATGTTCAGTTAAGAGCATTCTAATCACATATCTGTGACCTCACACCTAAAAGGGTTAATGCTGCAGCTCAGCATTTCAGGCAAAGGACCCGAATTCACCAGCATTCCGAGCTCTTCCAAGCTCTCCCGAACCGGAGAACAGACCCGTTTACATCGCCGCTCTCCGTTTCCCGACACGGGACGTTTCCCCTCTGACATCCCCCCCAAACGCCAAACGAGCGCATCGCTCCGGGTGAATCGTCGTGGCAACCCTGCTGTTGCCCCGACGCTACGTCCTTTAGACACACAATCGCTTCTCGCCAGCGCCCAGCGATGCTATTGATACCCACACGCTGTCCCATACCCTACGAACGGGAGCGAACGAGACAGACGACGCAGACGCATCTCTCCAGCAGATCTGAGGGCTCTGCCGGTTTGATCCTGTAATTAC